>NW_015505508.1:330934-353079 GCF_001515645.1 Sinocyclocheilus grahami
AATTTGTGTTTGACTTAATGGGCAATCACTGGTAATTAGCATCCTCGTCTAAATCATTAGTCGGGACAATTAATCTTAATGGTTGACCTCATAAACTTGAACATGAACCACATTGTGACTTTTCACATTCGAAAGCGTCACACTTTATGTACTCCCTGACCCCTACTTGACAATTTTAATGGAGTGGCAATGAAATAAATTAATAGACAAAATGAAATAAATAAGAACAGACCTTGTTCTGCGATCAAGCATGTAATCATTTTCATGCCTACCTTAGAGAGAACTATGAAGACATGTACTCAGCAAGCATGCAAGCCCATCTCCGGAGAGTCCCGATTTACAAAATGGCATAAGATCAAACACAGAACTTGAGATGAGGTTCAAATGCATTAATTAGATATGAACTACAGAGTTTTCATTGAATATTCAACATCTCTCAGATTAGCTAACGACGGAAGTTGCAACCATAGTTGCTTTTGGGAAACGCAGCCCTGGTTGACAACGACAATTTGTTTAGGATGCACATTATGCACATTATACATTTTGTCAGTAGTATTTAAACAATGATGAAATATGTACAATTTTTTTTGTCTGTTTAGCGTTGTTTTTTAATTTAAAGTGCAGGCCAACTAATGCAGTTCATTTATGCTGCCTCTAAAATGACTTGTCAAAAAGTATTTTCAAGTATTTTTTTTTAAACATGTATGTGGTGCAGTGACATCTTAGAGGTTTTAGTTCAGAGAACCAAATTACATTTGTACACTGAATTTCAAATAGAACTTTTCACTTTTTTATGTAACTACTGCCCAAATATAATAACTGACACTGGGCACTTTCTTTCAGTAAAGAACAGCCTGTAGTATTTGAAGCCTATCCCATTATCTGCACTGGTTCCAGACAGTGCTTTAGAAAACCAACCATTACTTCATTTGATCTCTGTATACTCTCTCTTTCCCCTCTTCTCTCTTCTGGTTGTTTGTGTGATATGATGAGTTATTGAGATACTGAAGTGCAGGGAAGTAAAACTTGCCATGTGATAATGATCAGACTCCCTACCTGATACAGCAGAGGGGGGCATGACAGGCAATGCGGGTGTAAAGTGAGGGGTTGATGAAACCAAGTACTTCCTCTGCAGTCATACACTTCAACAAACAGATCAATAGTGTTGTATGAGCATCATAAAAAATTACACAGCCAAAAAAGCATTGTTGATTTTTTTTTTTGTTTACACGATGAGATGGTGGTGCATCCAGCATATGGTCGATGACCTTTGAAAACATGCCCACTAAAATATTAGTGTGTCTGACTCCAGCTCATGTTCCACTTAAAATCTGGCACAACAAGGGGAGGCCAACAAAGTTCAGTGTGGTGACAGTTATATATGAGTGAATCATAACCACTTTAGGGTGTAATTTTCTCCACTTCGGCCTTTCTGAGATTCCATTCTGCCGTCTTAATTGCCAAGCGGCACCACTTACATTAGGTGCACTGTGCCCTTGTCACAGTAATGCTGAGGCCTAGTTGGACTGTGCGCATATGGGAACAGTTTGATTGCCATTGTTATTTCTTACTCTCTTTACCAACCCTGCATTCTGGCCACTACTTTGCTTGAAGTATAATCAGACCTTCTGAGAAGTGCTTGGTAGACAGTATCATGCTGGGTGTTTTTGGACCTGTAAGCTTTCTCTCTCCGTTTCTTTCGCTCAGGTGCGTCTTTGGTTTGTCAAGGTTATCGGCACTTTCTGTTTACCCCCCTGCAGAACCGCATTTCTCTGCCTCGATGTGACCGGCCCCAGCTTGCCAAAGACCATTACAGAGCCTAAGCTTCAATTTCTCTCAGTAAACACTTGAGACCACAATGTGTTTATATTCCCAGCAGTGTGTCTAGTAGTCCTGGTTGTTGAGCTAAATGCTCCTCACGTTTAAACAGTCAACAGGGCTGTCAAATTTCTTCACGTTTTTGCAAAAACATCTCTTTTTTTTTTACATGCAACTTTATGCAACGACAAGGACTTTCCATCAGCTGGTTGTGGTAAATCAATTTGCTGTGTGGTAAAATGCAAACCTGATTGTTTTCGAGTCAGACATACTGTCAAGATCACCATTAATCTTGAGGCTCCCAGTGACTAAATGTGTGAGTAGCAAGCCGACAGTTTTGCAGGAATAGGTGCATTTTCTCCTCGCTATGTCAAAAGTAAGAAAGAAGGAAAGCCCTGCGATGGAAAATAAAGTTAAAATATGAGGAATGAAAGACCTTGGCGAGGCAAGGGCGCTTAAAACCTGGAATTCAATTTTTGGGACAGATCTCCTTTTTTCTTGACTTATTCTAATCCAATTTCTTTTATTCCAGCACATCGCTCTCATTCCCTCCCTTCTTTTGTCATACACACATTAGCGTGGTGGCGTATGGAAGGCAGGGATTATGGAAAGTAATGATTTTTCAGAGCCTGATTTTCTCCCGCTGGAGTCCGAGAAGGAATTAACTGGTATGGGGTTTTGTGGCGGTGGGGAGAAATACCTGCCTACAATGACACGCGCCGGGAGAGGTGACCGCACAGGGATTTTAGGACGTGATTGAATTGCGGCATGTGAAAAACCTAATGGTGCACATTTTCTGTGTGAATGATCCCATAAATCCTGGGAAAGGATCCCAGGTAGAAAAACACAGCTGGCATGGATGAGCGCAGGATTGGATATTAATGCTGTAGTAATAAAGGGTGTCTTTCCCAAAAACCAGTTTTTCCAAAACCACTGTCCTCTCAAAGTGTGCAATCTGCTCATGATAAAGTAATGCCAATAAATCAGAGGGGAAAACTGATAAACATGCTGTTAATGTGTTGATGCTGCTGTTGATTTTTTTAATGCAGTGATATGAGAGTGATCAATATGTAAGCCTGTTTCTGCCTCACAGTCAAAAAATAAAAAGACAAAATAGCTTGCAAATGCAAATATTACAATTGTGACTATTTCTTATAACTGTTTTATTTCAATTGCAACTTGATATTACACAATTGCTACTTTATTTCTTGTGACTTGTTCTTTCAGTTGACTTTTTCTCTCACAGTTACGACTTTGTTTCACAATATTTCTCAATTTCTATTTTCTTTAAATTACATTTTTCGCAATTTTTTAATTTTAATTTCTTGCAATTGACTATTTTTTTTACTACTTATTTTTACTATTTCTCATCATTTTGACTTTACATTACACAACTGTGACCAGTGTTGGGGTAACAAGTTACGTAATCAGATTAGTTTTTTGAATAACTAGTAATGTAACGCATTACAAGTAACACAAGGAATGTAATCAGATTACTTTTAAAAAAAAACTAGTAAAGTAACGCATTACTTTTAAATTTACAACAAAATATCTGAGTTACCTTTTAACGCAAGTTAATTTGTTTTCCCATTTATTCACTGACAGCTCTCCTGTCCCCGTGTTGAGAGAAATTGGGAGTGAGGTGCTGAGGAAGAGGCACTTCCTTCAACCTGAGGCTTATTAATTTCACTTTTAATGTGAAAGGGCCTTTACGGTTTCCTTTTTTTGTTGTTGTTGTTGTTATTAAAAAAAATAAGCAAGCTCAGCCCAAGTGACAAAAAGTAATGAAAAAGTAACAATGCATTACTTGTAATGCAATATTGTAATTCATTACTTTAAAAAAAAAAAAAAAACTTTCCCCAACACTGACTGTGACTTAGTCTCACAATATGACTATTTCACTAGTGTACATTTTTTTTGGTTTAACATATAATCTCACAATTGTAATTTTATCACACACAATTGTTACTTTATTTATTGAAATTACTTTTTTCTTTTTTACTTTATTTCTTGCAGTTGACTATTTCTCATAATTGTGACTTCTCACAATGTGACTTTATTTCTCCCTTTCAACATTATCTCACAACATCCTTTTTTATTTTTTACTCTGAGGCAGAAGCAGAATAGATCTCTATATATAGGGAAGAAAGGAAACTGCTAGCTAATAATAGTTAAGTGTCTTAACATAGTATGCACCTTTTTTCTCTGTCTAGGAGACTTTCATATCCATATCTTTTTATGATTTTTTGCTTAGCTTTCCCCAACACTGACTGTGACTTAGTCTCACAATATGACTATTTCACTAGTGTACATTTTTTTTGGTTTAACATATAATCTCACAATTGTAATTTTATCACACACAATTGTTATTTTATTTATTGAAATTACTTTTTTCTTTTTTACTTTATTTCTTGCAGTTGACTATTTCTCATAATTGTGACTTCTCACAATGTGACTTTATTTCTCCCTTTCAACATTATCTCACAACATCCTTTTTTATTTTTTACTCTGAGGCAGAAGCAGAATAGATCTCTATATATAGGGAAGAAAGGAAACTGCTAGCTAATAATAGTTAAGTGTCTTAACATAGTATGCACCTTTTTTCTCTGTCTAGGAGACTTTCATATCCATATCTTTTTATGATTTTTTGCTTAGAAAGGCTTTGCTCTTTTCCGACAGCTTCCTATGGCACCTTCTGAGTCGTAGGTGGAAGTGTGCGGTAAATCCTTTCCCTGGACTCACTATACAATCGTTGCTTTTTATGTGGATTTAAAAGGAAAACTTGGAATAGATAGCAAACTCAAAATGCAAAAAAAAAAAGTGATCTGCATGAAGTGATCAATAAGTTTACAGGGATTTATCAATATCACTGAAAGCACTACAAACCTAGCATGATTTCCACAGTGGTGGCAGTGTGCTGGTTGTGTGTGAAGAATTAGGTCAGTGTGACCATAAAGGTTCATGTCTTTATTGCCACGGTGACTTTCCCCTGAGAATATCGCCAGCCATGCACTTTAGAGCATTAGTTAAACCTCCGGACAAGGCCAAACTAAATGCAGGTGGTGTCATAACTGTGCTGACAACATAGTCTTTTCCATCGGTTTTCAGTAAGAGCAAACAGAACATTTATTCTCTTAAAGCCACCTTACTTCAAATGAGCATAAGATATTAAAAGCATTTTACAGCCCAATTAATTGCCTTCACATTGTAATAAGTACAAAATGTATCCCTCTGGATTTAGAAGGACCTAGTTAGCTGTTTAAACTAAAATTAAGCAAAGCTATATTAGAAACAGTTCCAAAATTATCTTCAAACTGCACATGGAGTGAATTAAATCTAATTCTGATAGGTTCATATGGCTCAGGGAACAATGAAACCAAGTTTAAATCTCAAAATCAAAAGATATTTCCAACAGCTGACATTTAGCAAGCCTATTATGATCTCCACATTTACGGTTCTCGTTCAGGATTCCTTCAGGCCTTGAACACGTATAATAAGGCTTCTTCCTTCACTAACAAAATAAATTCAACACATTTCTAAGTCTTTTTAAAGACTGCTAAGAATGCTGTGGAGGCAAATCCTCCCTGGATTTCTTCATTCCTCCCAGTCAGGCAACTTCTAATGGAGCAGAGCATAAGAAACATACACCGCCAGTATTGTGGTTATGAGCAGCCTTTTAATAGAGTGATTTTTGGTTGTTCGTGTGTTACTGTTGTCAGTTTATTTCTTGTAGTGTAGATGTTGCTGTCCAAGCCAAGGCTTGACAAGGATAGTGGTCCAGAAACACGGGAACCATTTAAGAGTTCTTAAACAGGAAGTTCAAGTGCTGAAGCTTAACAGCTGTTCTACTGTGGAAGGCAGAGTGCGACTCATTATCCAACTGTCTACCGAGAGCGTTGATGGGGAATTATTGGCACTGGCATATCATTAACAAGGATGCGCCAGTGCAGTGCACTGCTGAAAGACACATTCATAAGGGCCTTCAGTCTTGCAACAGCTGAATTAATTCTGCCTTTGCATGTACATTTAGAGTTCAGCAGTTGTCTCAGATATTTACCTGCGAGTTTGTTAGGAATTCTCTTACTGATACATTTCTGTGCAGTTGTGGTCTTGGCAGCAGTCTTAAATTCAAGAGTTTCATCAGTAATCTTTGAAACTGTCTGTAACTTTTTATGTTTATTTGATGTATTGGTGCACTGTTTTGTATGCATTTATAAAAGCTTGTTTACCGGTACCTGAATCTTGCAGTAAAATTTGAATACAAGTTTAGGGTAAGTAAGATTTTCTTTTAAGTAATAATTTTAAGATTTTTTAAGGATGCATTACATTGATAAAAAGTCACAGTAAAAACTTTACATTTATACAACATATACTGTTTTATTGTATTTTTTGACCAAATAAATGTTTAGTGAGCAAAAGATATTTTATTCAAATGCATTAAAAAAATTACTGACCCCAAACTTTTGAACGGTGATGTATTGCTTGAAACCATGGTTGGTTAGACTGAGGCAACTATTACGGACAAGATCACACACACATGCACATATATGTGGATTTTGAAGTTTAAAACAAATATTATGACAAAACGAACCAGATTAATATTCAGTACAATGCATTCAGTTCTTTGTGTAACATTAAGTTTTTTTTTTCTGCTGGCAGATATTGTTATGCGCATTTCTTCTTCTTGAAAATCTTGAAAATATCAAATGTCACCAACATCAAAGGTGAATAAGAAGCAATAGCACCTTTTGAATTTTGCTCATTTCAATAACAGATTATTTGTCCTTTCATGTAATTATGTTTCACGGATGTTCTGATATGGGACCAGATAGCTACCACGACTCTGAGATTTCTGTGGAGTTGGATAACCTGTTCCAGCTGTTCAAATCAACAAGTTTTGTCAGTATTAATGCAAATAGAATCTTACCAACCCAAGCAAACAGCGGAGAACAGAGACTAACTATACTATACTAGACTAACAGTACTAACAATAAAAGCTCAGTCCCAATGGACCCTCAAGATGGCGGCATTAAGTCTGTGACCATACAGTTTTAGTCATTAACTCAACAATTGTAAGCAGAAATAATGGGTAATATTTAATTTGGAACAAATAATGCTTATAGTTCACATCAAGTTCCGGTAGAGAAATATAAGACAAAAAAGAAAGAGCCCAAAGAGCCCAGTCACTGCAGCCCCAATTAAATTAATGTCAATCTCAAGAGTATTATAATAGGATCTGGTTTGTTACCATCATAACAAGATGCACATCTGGTTGTGAAACACTATTTTTTAACTTGTTGAATAATATTGTAAGGGTTGTTGTGAGATTGACTGACTTACCTTTGTCTAGAAAATTATCCTGACATTTTATTCTGAAACAAGGCAGGCAATCATTAACCTTCCATTTTATTAGGAAAACAAAAACAGGACTACAGAGTAGAATATAAAGACAAGATCTCTTTCACCCAATCTTAATAACGGACATAGAAAGTGAAGGCAAGTAAAATAAATAGCTTGCATAAGCCGTACTGATCCACACCAAACTTAGGTACCAAAACATAAAAACCCAGTATAGCAGCTAAGAATTAATTTTTCCTTTTATAAATTCTTCCTGATTCATAAATTACAAATTAGAAAGTAATGGACAGTGTAACTCAAATGATAGTGATTTGGGATTAAAAATGTTTGGTTTGTAACTACTGGATTACTTTAAGGTTTACCCATTCTGGTAACACTTTATTTTAAGGTATCTTAACTAGTTGCTTATTAGCATGCATATTACTAGAATATTAGCCATTTATTAGTACTAATTAAGCACATATTAATGCCTTATTCTACATGACCTTATTCTACATCCCTAATCCTACCCAATACCTAAATTTAACAACTAACTTACTAACTATTAATAAGCAGCAAATTAGGAATTTATTGAGGGAAAAGTCATAGTTAATAGTGAATAGGTGTTCCCTATTCTAAAGTGTTATCAACATTCTTTATAAATCATGAAAATGCATAGATGTATTAAAATATATGATTTATAATCTTATAAAAAAATCTAAAATATTAAATTATATAGTATTTTGTTCATGTATTTTAAAAATATGTTTAAAAAAAGTACAATTACTTTATGTTATGCAGTTAGAAAGTGTTAGCTAAATTTGTGCAGTGAGACAGTGAAGACGGAATATACCAGTAGCTGGGTAAGGGATAAAAACAATGACAGCAGTTGAAATTATTTTCAAAATGTAAACATCAGGTTTAGTCAGCTAAGTTCATATAAGATTCCATAGTGTGTCTGCTAGGCCCAGTTAAATGTCAGGTATCGATTTAATTATGTCAGGATTGCTGAACATATTGCTTTGTAAGCCTAATAATAGCAAATAACAACAGATTGCTCTTTTTACGGTTGTAGTTTCATTGCTTCATTTCCCCCCCACATCTGTTATCCCCAGACCTGCAAACAAAAATTTGATTGTGAGCTGTATATTACCAGACACGGAATGTATTATTTATAATAATTATCATGTTACCATCACAACCCATCTTCTTTGCAAAATTCCAGAATGGTTTTTGCAGTGGAATCTCTATTGAATTTATTGACTCATAAACTTGTACATAATAATGAGTTAAGTCATGATGCTATTTGAAACTATCTGAGAATATTATGCTACCTACTAAATTTGACTTTTTATTTCAGTTTTTGTCTCTGTATAAAGTTTTTGTCCCCTTACAAAGTCACCAACCCGGGCTCATTGAAAAAACATGCCTGTGGCGTCATTTCTACAAAATTATATTATGTTGCTTGTCGCACATTTCATGACACATTTAAAATGAAATGTCCAGTGAATGGCTCTAAAAGCATGTTATTATACGCATCACGGCAGTTCAGAAAGGAAATGCCCGATGAGTGGCACTAAAAGGTTAATTATCTATCGTGCTTGAAACTAATGTGCCACCTACACTAAACCGAACCGACAGTATTAACAAAAGCAAATGTGAGATACAAACCATTTGCTGAAGCAACTATTAGACTTTAGCTTGCTTCTACAAGACTTTGAGCTTATATTTAGGGATGTAACACCACGACCCGGTTGAAAATGGATACAAATATGTGACGATTCAAATCGGTTGAGATGTTAAACAAATCGCGATACAGCTGGGAGTAGGAGTTTATATGAATGTATCTCTGAGGGGAACTGTCTGTCTTTGTAAAAGTTTATATATTTTCTTTTCATCTTGACTCTGTATAATCAAAGACTAGAATACCCAAGACGTGCCACTCATATAGCTTTGAATGGGGAAAAATGCAACGCTCAATATGGCCGCTCTATTGAACGAAGCCCCACCTACTGAGTAAAAGAGCCAATCGCTAATCGGTAAAGTCAGCGTGTCACTGCAGCTGCCGTTAGAAGTCCCGATTGCTATAGAAACAGTCAGCGTTCCAAGACGTGCACTCAGGACTGCGCATGCGCACTGGCTGGTATAGCCTGAAAAATAAGCTTTTTTTATGGCTATTTGAGCAGAAGAAACAACATTTATGGGACTGTTGTTGTCGTCAGATTTCATTGGTGATTTCAAGTATGAAATTTAATCTAATTTTACCATAGCCGCCTGCGAGCTTCAGTGTAAATATTGCTTCAATATCAAATCAATTTGAGCGCGATTTAAACCCGGATGATTAACCACTCTAACACTGTGTCTACACCGGACGCGACAGTTGTCGTGTCACGCCGCAACAGCTAAAGTCTGTCTACACTGGACCACTGTTGCCAGGTCCGCGGTTTTCCCGCGAATTTGCGCTACTTTAACACTGTTGCCGCGGGTTGTTTTTCATATCCGCGGTTTGAGGCGACCCCAATAACGTGATATTTAACACTTGGAATGCAAATTTTACCTTGTATTTTACATCTATTTTACACCGCGGAACGCGACTGGGATATTTTTGAGCAGCAACTGGGCAGGTTTTGTTGTGAAACCTGGCAACCCTGCACTGGACGCGACAAAGCGACCGTTGAAAATCATTTAAAATGTGTGTCAGTACATCATAAATAGAAGGCAGCAGTCCACTCGCGTCCGGTGTAGACACGGTGTAACTTCGTCTGCCTTGGGAAAGCTAGCGTGTCTCCGACATAATAGGACCCCTTTAGTAATAATTTAGACCCGTATTTGATTATCGCAACTTGAAAAACTTTAATAAAAGTTAAGAGTCTCACGCAGATGCAACACGCAGAGTACAGTTTCGTTTTGTGTGAAAACATGACTGAAGGCAGACTGCTGAGGGAAATGATATGAAAGAATGTACTGTATGATTTAATTATTTGTATGAATGCATAATAGGAAACCGACTCTGTTCAGAAAAGTTTCGATGGCATTTGCTTTCCATCTTCCCTCCGTGGAATGCCTAATAAAGCAGTGTTTAGAAGCGCAGCGCAGCTTTGTTTAGCAGAGGTTACCGTGGAAACAGCTCTGTTCTGCAGTTCATAAGTGCCGTCTGCTGTCAAACTGTGCATTTACAAATTAATTCAGTCTGCCTGCCATAATTTTGTTCAGACCAATGTGAAAATCGGACCAAATTTTTATTGTAAACCTTAACCGGTCGATGGAAAATAGGCTACCTTAATTGTTATCAGAAGTGTTGAGATTTTTTAGAATGCACAATAGCTTATGTAGAACTTATATATATATATATATAAAAGATTTTAAGGCTGAAATGTTATAATTGTTTTTTTTTTTAATTGTCAAACATTTATTATAACATGTAGTACATGTCAGTAGATAACATGTTATGAATATTTTTTCTTAGTTTAAAATCCGGCCATCATTTTTTTGTTTTATTTCACAGTTTATGCAAACAAAAAGTGCATAGTGCTGCTAATTTTTATTGGCTTTTGTCATAAAACTTGGTAAAATGATTTCAGTGAGTGTATCAGTACTTTTTTTATATTTCCAGCACATTTTAACAATGCCGTGTATAACAGTTTGGATTGATACAGGACATTATTTAACAGATTTAAGTTTTGTGTAATATGGGTAACCCTCAGCCGCTTTCATTTTTAAAAAGTAGCTCCTGAATGAAATAAGGTTGGAGACCCCTATAATGCACAAAGCAGCATTCATAAGCGCTGCGCTGCTTTGTTTACAGCGGTAAACAAGGAAATGCTGTATCGCTGCTGTTCCATGAGCGCCACCTGCTGTCAGAGAGTGAATCTGCATCTCATTCAGCCTGTCTGCAGTTTTTGTCCCGTTCAGATGTTTTAAGTAGAATATTTGCACACAGTTAAAGTCAGACCATTCTGTTTTAGCTTCAAAATTATACAATCTAATTTAGATTAAAAACTGCTCATGCAGCATGTATGCAGCATCTTTGTTTGGATCATGATTAAAAAGCAGGTCATATTTTTCAGGCTATACCAGCCAGTGCGCATGCGCAGTCCTGAGTGCATGTCTTGGAACGCTGACTGTTTCTATAGCAATCGGGACTTCTAACGGCAGCTGCAGTGACACGCTGACTTTACCGATTAGCGATTGGCTCTTTTACTCAGTAGGTGGGGCTTCGTTCAATAGAGCGGCCATATTGAGCGTTGCATTTTTCCCCATTCAAAGCTATATGAGTGGCACGTCTTGGGTATTCTATAGTCTTTGATTATACAGAGTCAAGATGAAAAGAAAATATATAAACTTTTACAAAGACAGACAGTTCCCCTCAGAGATACATTCATATAAACTCCTACTCCCAGCTGTATCGCGATTTGTTTAACATCTCAACCGATTTGAATCGCCACATATTTGTATCCATTTTCAACCGGGTCGCGGTGTTACATACTTAAATATAAAAGCTCAAAGACTTGTAGAAGCAAGCTAAAGTCTAATAGTTGCTTCAGCAAATGTTTTTTATCTCACATTTGTATTTGTTAAATAGGTTTAGTGTAGCTGGCACATTAGTTTCAAGCACGATAGATAATTAACCTTTTAGTGCCACTCATCGGGCATTTCCTTTCTGAACTGACGTGATGTGTATAATAACACGCTTTTAGAGCCATTCACTGGACATTTCATTTTAAATGTGTCATGAAACGTTCAGCAAGCCTAACCGCCTTAACGAGTCGTCATATTTTTGAATCTTCTGCCTGCTACCTATGTACGTCACAAGGTAGCACATTTGCATAATCCCCACCTGTCCGCGAAATATGAACACTCTGACCTGCCCACAAACACTTCCACTAGTTAGTGTGTTTACATTATGTCGAACACAGTTCCCACACGTGCACCTCAAATAAGTAAATACTAATAATGAATGCAATAAAACTGCTGTCACATCACGTAAAGTACCACATAAAAAGTTTAAACTTACCGCTGAGAAACGTCCTGATGAAGTCGAGCGTGCAAATGGAGTTTCTGGCTGAGCGACTGCATCAGTATCATCCTCTGATTCGGGCTTGATTTGATAAGGTAATAAACTTATAGCATCTTTGTTTACAAGTAACCCTCCGGAGCAAAAAATTAATAATGGAAATAAGTGTTTCGTTTCCGACACGCATTGTATACGGAAAGACCAATCACAACAGACTTGGCCAGCTGACCAATCAGAGCAGACTAGGCCTATGGAAGGGAGGGGTTTACAGACCTCACGCTCAGAACGGCTTCAAACGAATCGTTTCGAAATCATTGAACAATGATTCTAATATTAAATGTATATTCTGAGAAAATTACAATGTTTTCTGACCTTAGTTGCATTTAAACCTGTTGTAGGGGACTCCAACACAATATTAGGACATTTTAAAATATCATATGACCTGCTCTTTAAAATACAGTGGTTGCCTCTAACTGAATGAAAAGAGCACAGGCAAAGCCTTAGTTTGTTTATATAAAGATATTTATTTTATTTGTTATTTATTTATTTGATTTGTAATTTGTTTTAAAAATTCAATTTAGTTTTTTTATTTGACATATTTCAAATTCACAAATAAATGTTCAGCATTTTGTCCAAGCAATAATAAAAGGACATCTTTTAATTTATAATTTATAATTTTAACAATAATCTAATTTTGTTAAAAAACAAATCGTGAGAAAATCGTATTGTGAATCGTATCGCATCATAAGTTGAGTGAATTGTTACATCCCCATACACCATTACATTGGTATTTATGTTTCACAAGACTCTTATCCGTACTGGCTTACTAAGGTCAACTGCAGTGCCTGTGGCTGTGGTGGGATCTGCAGCCTGAATCAGTGCATGTAAGAAGAGCAGAAAACAGTGAGAGATGGACAGGTACTTGCACACTTGTTTGCAGAGTAATCGTTAAGTGAGGAGCTGAGTGTAATGTTATGTGTGATGCTGAGTAGGCAGCCCCTTTAATTACACACTCTCCTGAGCATGTAATTCCCATTCCCCAAGCACAGGCCAGGCTGCCCTTTATAGAGAGCACCTCCTGAACCTCTCCCTGTCCTCACCTCAACCTCTGAGGCACATTGAAATGCAAACGCACACACATGCGCAGTGATAGACAGTGGATACACACGCACACATGGATAACTATGCAGACATCTCACACATTGCCCTTTATGAGGACAGATTATATTAACTCCTTATTGAGCTTCCGTCTGAAAACTGACAGATCCACCAGCGCTTTTATTAAAGGATGTGTCTAGGGAGCCTCTCTCAGGATTAATCTATAAAACAGAACACAGCTGGATTAAAAGGTCTTTGTGAGCAAAGAGAAATATGGGGGATAATATGAGTGCAAAGGCAGAAGTATTACAAAACTTCAAACCACTCAGCTGTTTGGATCCATTACATAGGTCTCAGGAATACTTGATTATGATAGGTCAATCGTGGCATCCAGCAATTAGATATTTACTAATATTCACTGTCATCCATGGCAACATATTAAACCACTCAGTCGGTAACTGAAATTGGCATCATTTCTCTATCACGTTTCTCATATCACACCGCAAACTCCCCCTCGTTTCATGCAAAACGGCATCTTGCGTCTTAGTTACTGACTGTAGTAAAATTTACCACCAGTATATAATATATATAACCATATGTACCATGGTTTTTTTGCCATTCTAATTGTTTTGGAGGACACTGTAAACAGACCTTTTTTTTGTCTTAGAAGATAACATAAAATTGTAAATTAATTGAGAATAATCTATATTTCACATAGCCATATACATGGGATGATGTACTGTTTAGTCAGTCTGTCATTATCGCAAAATATACGTCAACAGGGTATTCAGTATGGAGTGTTGGGATTTGCCTCCTAGTGGAAGTTGCACAGAACTTTCCAATTGATTGTGAAGCAGCTGTTACCATTCTACGGAAGTTCTAAGCGGCCATGCATTATTATTTTTTTCCTTCTTGTTTTCTCGTTATAACGACTTAATTTCTCGTTATATCGACATAACGAGAGTTGTTTTCTCGTTATAACGACTTAATTTCTCGTTATATCGACATAACGAGAGTTGTTTTCTCGTTATAACGACTTAATTTCTCGTTATATCGACATAACGAGAGTTGTTTTCTCGTTATAACGACTTAATTTTCTCGTTATCTCGACAAAGTTTTATTTTTTTTTTTTACAATGATTGTTTGATCTACTGTTGTTATAGTAACGAACTCAATCTGATGGACAGATAAACCATGCGCTCTGACTGTAGCCTCGTGGATATTTCAGCAAATTTTGCTTCGCCTAGTAATAACGTCTACAATACAAAAGTAAAGACTGATCAATCACGGTTGATATTTCCAGAGACAGTACGCTAAACATGTGTTTGTGTAATTAGCATGTTTAAATGGTCAAAGCAACGCCGCAAACACAGGCGGAGCACCTTCAGGATGCAGAACTATTCTAAAATCTTTTAGCTGCTTGGATTCAACTCACTTTCAATTTTCCTTTTATTTGATAGAAAATTATATATAATTTGTGATTTTTAGTAGTCATTATATGCTGTGACTGATATCATGTGCGTTACAAGCTTCTGTTTGAAAAGTGCGTTCATGTGTAGCTATATGTATGTGTGTGTGTGTGTGTGTGTGTGTGTGTGTGGTTTCCACAAAGAAATGTAGAAAACACAAAAGATTACAACACTGTAGAACATCACTGAATTAAATTAGCCTATACACTTTACATATAAATCACATTTCTTATCAATATACATTTAATGATTAACAATAAAGATTAATAATAAGGAAAAGAGGCACATTACAAATAGCCTACGTCGTTGAAGCCTGTCCTACTGTAGATAAACAGAACATCCCCGCTTATTAACTAACAATAATGTACCTCAAAGAAGCACAAATAAAGATATAGGTGCAAACAGAATACAGTGACGTCAACCTTGGTTTTAATAAGCAGTTATTATTTTATGACACAGAACGCGTTGGTGAAACTCATGCATCTAGCAAGAACTTAATACACAAAATAGTCATATTGATTCAAGCATTTAACATTTATGAATGAATTAAATGTCAGTAGCCTAATGAACAATACTGTACAAATTATAGCGATCACGAGGTCGTTCATATTCTATCCCAAACGCGTACAGTAAAGTGGACATACAGTATAGCCTACAACACCCCATCAGTTATATTCAGGTCAATATATATATAAGTTTTGTAACTTAGAGAACAACTTTTTTTATGTCGAGATCACGAGAAAATAAGTCGTTATAACGAGAAAACAACTCTCGTTATGTCGATATAACGAGAAAATGAAGTCGTTATAACGAGAAAACAACTCTCGTTATGTCGATATAACGAGAAAATGAAGTCGTTATAACGAGAAAACGAGAAGGGAAAAAAAATAATGCATGGCCGCTTAGAACTTCCGTACCATTCACTTCTTCACCATGTTGAAATAATCAATAATGGATGTATAGTTATATCCAGACAAAAGCTGAATGAGATTAATACAATTTATGAGTAAAATAAGGTATGTGGTGAACATATCTTGACAACACTTCAATGTTTTGCTCTTCAATGTAAACTGCACATGCCCATCTTATGGGTAATACGTCTTCCAATTTTGTAAAGGCAAAAGTTTAAAGAAATAGCATTTAAATGTTAACATTTAAGTGCAAAAATATTGTTAATTCTCTCTTCGTGCTCAGTTTTGATTAGAATAATTCACATCTGTTCAGGCAGTTGCATACACATCTGAAGCTCAAATTGCACACAAACTCAAAATTGAAATATTCAAAGCTCAAATCACATCCCAATCAAAATGTAAAATATTTCAACACATCCAAAGCTCAAATTGGATCAGAAAATTTCACATGTCCACATGGCTAGAACGCCATGCAGCTCTAGTACTACTCTGAAACATTGGCGATAAATGACTTCAGGTCATTCGTCGAATATCATGGAAAGGCAGCTTTTTGTATTGTGTCTCTTCATAATTGTTGAAAGTAAATATAAAGCATTTTTTGACTCATTATTTCTGTGTTTACAGAAATAACACAGTGTATCTGTGAACGATTCTGAGGTAACTTTAGTGAAAGTGACGTGATGTGGCCAAGTATGGTGACCCATACTCAGAATTAGTGCTCTGCATTTATCCCATCCAAAGCGCACACACACAGCAGTGAACACACACACCATGAACACACACCCGGAACAGTGGGCAGCCATTTTTGCTGCAGCACCCGGGGAGCTTAGTGCCCTTAGTTGGGGGCTCAGTGCCCTTCAGCAAGTGGGAGAGAGCAAGTGGTACTGAAGGTGGGAGAGAGCGCTATACATTCACTCCCCCCACCTACAAACCCTGACGGTACGAGACTCGAACCCGCAACCTTTGGTTTACGAGTCCGACTCTCTAACCATTAGGCCACGACTTCCCCCACGCATGCAGTTTAGATTTAGGAGATGCATTAAAGGGGTCATATGATGCAATTTCAAGTTTTCCTTTCTCTTTGGAATGTTACAAGCTGATTGTGCATAGATAAGATCCCTGAAGTTGCAAAGACTAAAGTCTCAAAACCAAAGAGATATTTTTTATCAAAGTTAATACTCTGCCACGCCCCCCTAAAACGGCTCTTTCTAACACGCCCCCACATATCTACCTCACTATGTGGAAATATTTGCATAATGTGGCCCAAATGTGCACGCAAAGAAAGAAGGCGTGGTTTCAGTAACCGCAGTTAGTGTTGAAGCAGCCATGTCAGGGAGACGCTGTGTGTTTCTAGGCGAAAGCAAAAGCACTTTATTTGGCCTTCCGAAAGTAGATGCATTTAGGAATCTTTAAGATTACTTACAACAGAACAGCAAATGCATTTTATGGACGACCGTTTCGTGAACCTAGGAGAGGAGGTAATTCTGACTTTGCTATGACAATCTGGCGCTTCTGAATCAGCTACTGTTTTGTTATTAGTTGAAGTATTTGCTATTGACTGTTCAAATGCGGAGTTTTGCGCATCGTGTGTGTGTGTGTGTGTGTGTGTGAGAGAGAGAGAGGTTCACATCAAAGTGGAGTCAGCTGTCTTAACCATGGCTTGTGTACTGCAAACATGTCACTGTGTCTGTCACGCGAATCTGTTCCCCTTTCGGGCTCTGTCTTTACATTTATTTTGAAAGATGAAGCTCGCGATTATGGTTAGCGGCGTTACATTTCCGATGAGTGCTTGCGGTGTTCGGCCAATCACAATGCACTGGGTCAGCTGGCCAATCAGAGCAGACTGCACTTGTCGGAAGGAGGGACTTTGTAGAAAACGAAGCGTTTAAGAGAGGCTGGGCATAGAGGACCTACAATAATGTATAGTATTTGAAAAATAATGTGTTTTTTGAACATTAAAGCATGTCAACATATTCTGTTACACCAAATAATGATCTTTAAAAAAAAGCATCATACGAGCCCTTTAAAGAGAGCCATTTGTTTTGTCATGCACTAATTTGTGTACAACATAACTAGCAACAAATTAGCCCTTCATTATAAAATCAGTTATTTGACCTCAACCCTAATTAGCAGTGTTGCAAAGCATATGATCAATTATATGTAAGTCAAGCTCAGATTCAGTAACCTCAGGTTGTAACACAACACATGAACAGTACTTGAGTCAACCTCTTCCCTTATAGTTACTACTCACACTTATTTTCAGAAACATTCCTTGGCAAGTAATTCATTGTGAACGCACAGAATAGCAAATATCACAATCAAGGCCATTTAGAGATAGTGATCTATGCATTTTCTGGACTGATTACCCTAAAACACGATATGAAAATATTAAATTTTTTGGCTTAGTGCTGCACAGTTTAAAGTTATATTAAAGGGATAGTTCACCCAGCAATGAAAAGTTTGTCATCATTTATTCACCCACACACTGTTCCAAAACCCATATGATTTTATTTCCTGTGTGGAACACACACATAGAATATGTATTCACCAATAATCTTTCCCTCTAGTAGGCTGTTACCTGCTGAAACCAGATCAGAGTCAGTGTATTGAACTTGGGAACCGAATCAGTACGACTTGTGAATGGGTCATTGAGTCTGGTTGTGTGAACCAGACAAACAAATTAATTGAAAAGATCCATCTAAAAATAATTTATTGGACCTTTTTACTTCTGTCTTGTACACTCATGAGCATGGAGGGCAATAGAGTTCAGTGAATGACGACAGTGAGTTTTGGTCTGTTTTTCACCTAAAGCTACATTATGACTTAAAGTTGACCACTTTTACAATACATTTGCTTTTGAAGCTAACTGCATGGAAAAGAGAGACCAGCAAAGTCTTCAGAATTTCTCTTTTTGTGTTCCATGAGTCACATGGGTTTGGAACAACATGAGTTAATAAGTAAATAATGACAGAATTTTCATTTTGGGTGAACTATTCTTGTAATTGTTAGAATGGAATTGCTTGCTGGTATTGCAGTGCAATTGAGAATAGATAGCTGCGGACAGCTTGTCTTCCTACTGTGATTGACATTTCCATTATAGTTAATTAGAGCTCTGCTGCTCAGACAGGTCTGGACAGATAGCATTACCTTCCTAATGACACTAAAACCACACCCACCAACCCACCAATCTAGGACGGATAAACAAAGGTGCAAAAGAAAAAGAAAGAGAAATGGATGAGCAGGGTGAAAACCGACCAATTTACAGCAATCTTTCAGTTGTCACTCGTGTGCCAGAATTGTTCTTCAACAGCTCATACTCGTATGCTTAGCAAGATCCTGTGCAGAGAAGCAAATGTATACTGCACAAATTCTCACAAACTTGCTAAATACTCACATGATATTAAACTCTGGAATTAATCCAAAATGGTTACTTAGAAGCAGAAATATATATTTGGGTCCTGACAAATTCTAATTAATACTATTCTGCAACAAGATATACAGGTGCATCTCAATAAATTAGAATGTCGTGGAAAAGTTCATTTATTTCAGTAATTCAACTCAAATTGTGTGGCTCTCTTGGTTGGTTGTGCATCTTTTTCTTCCACACGTTTTCCTTCCATTTAACTTTCTGTTAACATGCTTGGATACAGCACTCTTGTGAAAAGCCAGCTTCTTTGGCAATGAATGTTTGTGGCTTACCCTCCTTGTGAAGGGGGTCAATGATTGTCTTCTGGACAACTGTCAGATCAGCAGTCTTCCCCATGATTGTGTAGCCTTGTGAACCAAACAGAGAGACCATTTTGAAGGCTCAGGAAACCTTTGCAGGTGTTTTGAGTTGATTAGCTGATTGGCATGTCACCATATTCTAATTTGTTGAGATAGTGAATTGGTGGGTTTTTGTTAAATGTGAGCCAAAATCATCACAATTAAAAGAACCAAAGACTTAAACTACTTCAGTCTGTGTGCATTGAATTTATTTAATAAACGAGTTTCACAATTTGAGTTGGATTACTGAAATAAATGAACTTTTCCACGACATTCTAATTTATTGAGATGCACCTGTATATGCAAGATATTTACCAGTATACAGAGGATGCTGAAAAATTCTAATAACAAATGTTTGTATCATTAAGAAATTTCCATATCCTCTACTGGACAGTCAGTGAGGTTATTTGTCATATTTAGGCACTGTTCCTTCTAGTCAACTGCCTTGCTGTCTACATAGGTAGCATCCTGATTAAGATTTAACCTCTTAAGTGACTAATTTGGAGTTAGTTTTGCATGCTATATGCTAATGAGGCAATATTTTAATAATTTTAATGATACTTGTATTGTACTGAATAATACATATATTATTAGTTGATAGTATTTTCCATTTGAAGGTAATAAATGCATCTGATGTGTCTCCTCCACTAATGTACTTGTAGGTAAAACTGCAACTTTTGAGCACATAGTGTCCAAACTTACACATTTCATTTCGGTCCTAGATTATCACAAGCACAGCTTGCCAAATTACTCATAATTTAAACTAGTTAAACTACAGTTCTACAGTTCAGGACAGTGTTAATGTGTTTGGTCTTGGCGGAATAGATCTGCTATGCCGCTTCTGCAGCAGAGCAGGTACAAAGACTTGCTACGGCAAATACATCCACAGACATGCTGCTGTGAGCATGTAGGAAATACTGCTGCTGCACATATAACAAATATGAAATAACCCCTGTGTATAACATACATGAAATTACCCCGTAGCAGATCTATACAAGTGGAGCTGGGGAAGGTGGAGGGTTTCTGAAATGCGCTGCAACTGCTACAGCAAGCACTAGCCAATTATTTGAATGTTGAGCAGTGAGTTCATTGGTTGCTGATGCAAAAAGAAACCAATCAGCTGCACCATGTGAATGATGATGTAATTATAACAGATTGCGTTAGAACCTATCGGCCTACACCATCTAGAGTTTCATGACAGAACTTTGTATTTAAGCTACATTTTAGAATAAGTAGGTAGTTACACGGCAAACTTATCACAAAAAATATAACTATATTGCAGCTACATAAGTGAGCAATATATTTTGAATTTCTAAATTTTATGTGCTTAAATTAGTGAGTGTGCACTTGCTACAGCTAAATTTTAGCATTTAAAATGTTATCATATATTTCATGCACTGGACTGTTTGTGCAGACAGATTAGCAATGAACCAGCAAACACGTGCCACCAAAAGTTCAAGAGAATGTTACTGAAATGCCAGTCATACCATTAAAATCAGTAACGAAGCCTGAAACTCACACTGAAGCAGAGGGGGAATAGCCAGCATAACCTTGATTGACAAAATACCTTTCCGGAGCTCAATTTCAGCAGAAAAGTTTCAGTCGCAGAACCTTCAGCACCACACTTTGTCAGAATAAATCCCATCCGAGCTGTAGGGACAGATTTAATAAGGCAGGGATCAGAGACACGGATTGACCGCCACATGCGCCGCAGGAGAGCTGAAACATGAGCGCTGTGAAAGTGGGATTATATTGGCCTGATGTTAAATAATGCATGTCATTATCTGACTACAGGGAGTGATTAAGAGCCAGTGTCTGGCCAAAACAGGACGTCCCTCTCCCTGCCGTCACCTCTGCCCCCTCGTCATCATAAATCACTTCCCAAATCTGATCATCCCTACGCGCGCCCTTCATTATTTAAAAATGTTTATCATCGGGCACAGAGGGTGAAATGAGGTGAACGCAGTGATGTGCACAGAAGGGCTCGATCTCCTTTCCCCTTTCAGTCCACAAACTCAAAGTGACCTTCTGGACATAAAAAAATATATATAAATAAAAAAGAAATTAATTCACACACATATATATTTACACACACACACATGTATACATCAATATAAAACAAATATAATAATAATAATAATAATAATATTTCGATTTATACATAGATGTTATATAATCTAATACATAATAACACCCATAATAAATCCATAATATGCCATAAATGCACAATATTATTATTAATAATCATAATAATAGTAGTAGTAGTAATAATAATAATAATAATCATACTGAGAATCTTCGATTGTACACACACACATAAATTTGTTCCCACCCTCACTGTATTCTCTGGATGAATCCGGATTATTCTAAATGGAGGTGCATGTGCAGCTGGTAGTTAGCATAATACATGCTCGAATGAGGTCAGAATGGAAGCAGCAGAGAAGAGAGATGGTGAGGAGGAACCTATGAGTGAGGAAGAAGAGGTGAGAGAAAGTACAAGAGGAGAGATGAGACAGGAAAAAATAAAGGATAACTGAGAAATGGGGAAAGGAAATGAAGAGAATGTGAATACTGAAGAAGGTATTGAGCACCAGGTGCATTCTATCATTAAGATTTTCAAAAACAAAAAAAGAGCACTGACTGAAAGAAACAGAGGAGATGTAATAAAGCCCCCCCCCCCCCCCCCCCCCACCACCCCCTCTCACACATCCATACAACGCACAGCCCCACATA
>NW_015505508.1:353265-384526 GCF_001515645.1 Sinocyclocheilus grahami
ATCATTAAAATTTTCAAAAAAAAAAAAAGAGCACTGACTGAAAGAAACAGGGGAGATGTAATAAAGCCCCCCCCCCCCACACACACACACACATCAAACTAGTTAAGTGCAAACCCCACCTTACAGCTGATTCTAAAGAATGTATTGGTCATCTTAATCACAGTGCTGAGTGTCTACACAACTCTGAAACAAATACTAACCCATAACCCTAACATTAACCTTAGCACATCCTGATAGGCAGCATTACAGTTGGTCTTGATCAGATCCATCCATGATTTCTGACAGTGTGAGTTGACCAATGAAATTGCCTGATCAATAAATCATGAATAATAAAACACTCTACATAGGCAGCAACACAATACGCATGGGAGACACAACACTATTGACTGAGGATAGCATGTTGCTAAACTAATGGCAATACTCTAAAAATAGGCAGCACACACAAATACTGAGTAAATTCTTTCACATTACATTCTCTCTCACACACACACACACACACACACACACACACACACACACACACACACACACACCTATTCAAAAATTGAGTCAATAATGTTTTTTTCTTTTTTGGAAAAAAAAAAAATATATATATATTATTCAGCAAGGATGTGCCAAATTGATGACAGTAAAGATTTTTATATTGTTACAAAACATTTCTATTTCAAATAAATGCTGGTCTTTGGAACTATATTTTCATCAAAGAATTCTTAAAAAAAATCTATTTCAATTCAATTCGTTCATTAAACTTTTCAATCATTTGAATGATATAGTAGATGAAATGAGAGAAATATCAGTATTTGTCAACTACTTATTCATTTCTGTAGAGACTTTTCAAAAAATGGATAGAAGTATTTTATATTTAATATAAGATAAATGATTATTCTGCAAAAGCAAAGTTAGCCATGTATGAGTATTAATAAAAAAAATTAAATGCCTTTTTCTCTATTTCCACCCCATAAAGTGGTCTGTGCACACCACTGGACAAGTGTCCTGAAAAATGCAGAATGATAGAGAACTGAATGTTAGCGAAGGAAACAAGCACCCGAGTTCATCTGCACAAGATCTCCTGTAACTGTATGTTACAGGAGACAGAGAGGCACACGAATACACAAGCTGCAACAAGCTGCCTTAGGCTTTTTATGTTTGAAGTTGTTAGAAATTGACAGGACTACTAATCAGAAGTGTGGTCAAGCTGTAGAAACAGCAGTCCGGTTGACAGCTCACAGAACTGTACGTGATGCTGTAGCGAGAGGAAAGGCGGAGAGCGGGTTTTCTGAGTGCATTTGACAATCTTTCAGCAGTGCCTGCACCTCTCCAGCAGTGATCCGCCCCTACTGACTCAATAATGGAGATTTACCATCTGACCTCAGGTTAGTCAATGCCTCTGGAGAAGAAATAAGGGCTGCATCACCCTAGCTGTCTTAGTGTTGCCTCCAGTGACAAGGTTTCCCTTCTAATTGGTAAAAGGTGGGAGGAAAATGTATAAGTTACCCAAGCATCTGCTTGAAAACAACAGGATCAATATTATTGGAGTAGAAAACAAAACAGCGTACATATAATAGCGGTTTCCACATAACTATAAAAATGTTTCACAAGGTGATGCTTATAGATTATACATGCACACATAGTGGTGCAGTTCTGGAACAGTGACTAGAGTGCAATCAGCAGAACACTGTCAGTCCGGTAAAAATAGACCATAACATTCCATTACCCTCTGGAAAGGTGTGCGTGCGTCATATAAGCAAATCATCAACTGTATCAGACCATCTACTCACCTTATTCAGTAGCATTGCATGATCATGCTCTCTGATTTGAAAGGGCATGCAATAAAAACCACTAAGTATGATAATTTGAAGTCTATGCGCCATTTCAGACCAATTTGACACAGAATTAATATCTATTGTCCTACACTGCAAGTCAAGCATTTCAGGGGTGGTTACACCTGGTATGAATTTACCATTCAACAGAGTTTAGTTGCAGCCTTGTTCAGGTGATGGTAATTTTCAGGTGTACTGAAGACTGATTCGCTTAGGTTTGGCAGGGGGTCAGGCTTTGGCTGGTTAATCGTTTCAGCTGTTAGTTCCAGCTGCTAACTGAGGCCCTGTCCACACGAACACGGTTATTTTTAAAACCGCAGCTTTTTCTATGCGGTTAGGCCGTTCGTCCACACGCAAATGCAGCACCAGTTCACTGAAACCGAACATTTTTTAAAACGCCTGCCAGGGTGAAGATTTTCAAAAAACTCCGGTTGCAGTCCCTTACGAAAAAGAAGTTTATTCAAGTGTGCTATTAGTATACTTCTTTTGAACTAAAAAATAGGAAAGTATACTTTTAGTCTACTTTTTATGTACTTCTCAGAAATATACTTAAAATGACATTTAAGTATACTTGACTTATAGCCTACTTAGAAAAATATATTTGAGCTATAATTGTGTTCCTAGAATTCACGTTTTCATTGTTATACTGTAGGGCGCGCTAGTACACATTTTCTGTACAGAAACAACAGATGCTTCCACATGTAATCTAGGCAGATGAACATGAGCTTGCAAAGGTGAGATTTAAGATGACTACATGATTAGGCATATGTTACCAGAGAGAAGTTTGACATTTTCACCTGAAAACTTATGAAAGTTTTGTTGGAAATTACATGTAGCCTACATGGATGAATTATTCACAATAAGATCAATAACATGCATTCAGAAAATACATAAGGTGAATTTTAATGTCATGCCGACTTTAAGTGATTTTGCTTGGGCTTAAATAAACTTGAGTGGCGATTTCATATTTCTCTCTCAGTCAAGTTTTTAGCACGAATGCAAAGGAAGCACAATAGGTCTGTAATTGAGTTTGTGTATTTTGTCATTCTCATGCTCCAACAAAAACTATGAGAAATTTAGTGTGGTTGCACATATCTTTCTCCTCACAAACCTGTTATTTACACATTTCTCTTCATTCAATAGAGAGGATACATTTCAATAGAAAGTGTTTTTTGTTTTTTTTGTGAATTGTTGCCAGTGATATTTAATATACACAATGTTTTGGAATGTGTAATCTTTTGGCGTAATGAATTATGATTTCTAAAATTCCCAAAAGACATCCGCATATTTCAAATTGAAGGTACAACCTCAAGAATGCCACCAGAATGTTCTTCTTTCTTCTGTCTTTTTCTGACTTTGGCTCGTATTCTTCAAGACTTACAGTGCACAAGCATAGAGAAGATTACATCGTTCTTAGAGTTTCATTACAATGCAAGATCGGTTTAGCACTCTGGAGGATTACTGTGGCCCCAGCCAAATGTGGCAACCAGATAACATTTTAATACACTGTTCTTTTTGTTTGCTTTCTCTCTTGTACCCTACCCCAATCCACTAGAACTGAAAACATCTAAATCCAAGGCAGGAGGTACATATGAAAAAGACGATGGGGAGGTTGAAAGTTTATTTATTTATTTTTTTCCCTCAAGGATGGCACAATGTTAGTTCCAGAGATAAAACATTTATTCTTTTCCTGGAGGCTGATGCGGAATTCCCATCCAATTCAGACTCTCATCCTACATAAAGCTCCGCTCCTCCAGCTTGCAGCCTTTTATGCTGAGACAGGTGTCAGGAATAAACATCCATGTCAACACTCATCCAGAAAGGACTATGACTACATTAGAATGTATTAAGTACTGTAGAATTACTTAATTCTTCCAAATAAATGATGATAACTTTTCAACTTTTAATTTAATTTGTCCATGGTTCCATCTTCCAACTGAAAAAGAAGAAGCTGTTTTTGTGCTCAGTGCAAACTGGCTAAGTATGTACTAAAATACTGTCTGATATTGCTCACTGAATTATTACAGGACAGAAGGAAAAGCTGTGCTGCTCTAGAACTTTGCTTGCTAGCTGACAAGTGACGTTAGCATGCTAGCAAAAGTTAACTACTTGTTTCTATGGACAAAATTATATTTTAAAGCCACTTTATGAAAGAATTTTCAAGTATATTTATAATCAAATATGTTTTATTGCCAATGTGTTAACAACATGTAATTAAACTTTAAAAATGAAAAGCCTGTAGACAATTTTTTTATGTGAAGGACTCAGGGCGGTTTCGCTGGGAAAATCCAAGGGAAACTATCATAACATACCACATGATGTTGGTGAATCACATTGGCCATCGCTCGCTCGCACTACTATGGACTGGAGTGTGTGCAAGAGCATGAGCAATAAGTTGCTGGCTACAGCTCATTTAACGGCCACCGGTGTCGCTAATAATAAGGGTTTCTCAATTCTACAGAGCCCCTTTAACAGCTAAATATCAGCATTTTAAGGAATTAATCTTTACTGTTGACAGTGAAATAGCTTGAGCCATCCTCTTGTGTAGGACCAGGCAGTATGACAAAACAGTTTCACAGGACTGCTTAAATACGCTGATAAAGAAATGATAAAGGAGCAATAAAGAAACATGAAAACTAAAGCATAGACATGCTTGATGGTGTTCAAGTAAACACAGTTGGTTGTGTCTTAAGTGAATATAAAAAATATGGATCAATATATTGGATACATTGTCTAGTGTTACAATTACAAAGAAAGGGCAAGTAACAGCTTGAATTAAATGTGGAATTTTTAAGTAGAAAAACTGAGATACAATTTTCTTGTAAAACATACTCCAATAATCTTTGTTTTAATTGCAACCTTGAAAAATCATTTTTTATTTTTTTTAAATAACAACAATGTGCAGTAAATGGTACAGCTATTTGGTTTAATGATTAAACTAATAGTCAAGTCACCTTTATTTATATAGCGTTTATATATAGAGTACATATATATATATATATATAGAGAGAGAGAGAGAGAGAGAGAGAGAGAGATTGGGAATTATTATCTTTATAAAATTTAGTACATAGGATTTTTTGTTGTTGTTTGCACATAGGATAATTCAACGTGATCTCATGATAACTTGTATGTATTTTACGTAACATGTGGTTCTATAAAACGTACATTTACTTACGTTTTTACAGGCACTAAAACGTACAATACTGACGTATTTTCAACATTTAAACGTACAAAACTTACGTATTGACGACACCTAAAAATGAATCCTTATGAATATTGAAATCGCGGCATTAATTTTATTAGTTTTTAGTTGTCATATGAATTAACTTGTTTTCAATTGCATTATTAAATTGTTTACTTATGATATTATAACATTTTGTTTTGTTGTGTGATTTCTGCTGCTAGCTCGTTTCCAAGAATATGCCTACATAATGTTAAACAAGACTTCACTTTAAACCTTAAAATAAATAACATTTCTGCAATCGTTTAACCTTTACTTGTCATATAATGTTTACTTTGATTGATGATTAAAAACGTACAAAAGTGTACGTTTTGTGCTTGTAAATGTTACGTATTAATACCTCCGTATAAACATGAGACCAGGCTGGATAATTGGTTGTAAGCTGGTAGATTGATTTTGCACTAAATAGGATTGCATTTAATTTTGTTGTATTTTTTGTATAATGACAAATAAAGATTCTAAATCGGAAAGCGTGAAAAGCAACAGTCCTAGTACTGGGCATTGTGATACTCCATACTGTACTGAACGATATGATACTTCTTCATTCACTGCTACAAACTGATGACAGTCAGATAAATATGATTTTAACCATGCCAATGCAATTCCACTAATGCCAACATAATTTTCTAGTCTATTTCAAACAATGTTGTGGTTAGTGTCAAATGCAGTGCTAAGATCCAGTAGCACAAATAGAGAGATACAACTATGATCGGATGATAAGAGCAGGTCATTTGTAACTCTGATGAGAGCAGCCTCTGTACTATAATACGGTCTAAATCCTGACTGGAAATCCTCACAGATACCATTTTTCTCTAAGAAAGAACATACTTGTGTGGATAAACAATAAACAATATGATAACAAATACCAGTTTGCAGCATCAAGCAGCCTAATATTTTTGTACAGCTGACACTGTGGCTAAAAGGAAGGAATACAGAAAAATCAATCTCTGCAGATTCACAAATTACAAAACAACAACAACAAAATACATACATAAAAGCACATATTTGTATATATATATATATATATATATATATATATATATATATATATATATATATATATATACACCACAGTATAAAAAACATACATACACACACACACACACCAATGTATAACTGGCCACTCATCTAGGAAAACTACATATGCTGTAAAACACATTATTTTTTATATTTATAAATAAAGTAATTTGGAGTGTTTTACAAGAAAATACTTATTCAGTCCCTCTACTAACATTTCACATTTCATTCATTGTTTTACTTGCCTCTTCTTTGTAATTATTTGTGACATTTACTAGCAATTTCTGACTGAAAATTGTTTCATAGTAAATACTACACCAACTTTTTTTTTCAGTGTAGTTGTGTTTGTTTTCTGTCTTTCAGCGGTTGCCAGGGGCAATAGTCAATTATAGTTCAGTGGTTGTTGTACAAAAATATTTGACCACGAAATGCCTCAACTGACTAATCAAAATCAAGTACTCCAGATATCAAGAAAAGACAAAAGCAACAATGCATTAAACAGATCTGGATTTTGGATTTCCTTGACGAACACTTAGAATCTGGCAAGAATTCCATGTGTCTGTGTCGGCATTCCTTCTCTGTGAACAAAAAAGGACAAGCGGGCAAAGTCGTAGCACTCGTCAATCCGAAACACCTCTGAGAGGACTCTCGTCAGCCTTTCAAAGGCCTTTCATCCAGTGCTGTTATTCAAGAACTATTGTTATTGTCCTCCACTGCATTTCATGAAACACTTCCTGCTTACTAAATGGCATTCTCGCTCTAAGACACAGTGGAATAAAACACTGATGTTCAGAAATTTGGGCCATATTAGTGCATGGCACGGTGTGTAGAGTGGCGTTTAGGTTTAGAAATATTGCTAGAGAGCAACAAAGATCCTAATTTCCCTCTGGCATCACAGAGAGTTTTCTTTTGTTTATGATGGATTGGCATCTCAGAGTGGCAGGACAGCGTTTGAATTATTAATAGTGGAAAACATCAAATAATTGCTGTAATGTGTCATATTAAGCTCTGAGTGTTCCCAAAAACAAGTTTGCCCTTCTTATTTCAATGAGACTATCTGGCCATTCAGAGCCTCAGTACTCTCTGCTGAGCAACTAACATGATACGTTTTGAAATTTCAATTTGTATGCAGTGACACTGTCATGCAGAGAATGCAGATGCATCTAGGGGAGCCGTGGATACCCAGGAGTTTTTACTGGGTACATGCTTGAGTGTATGGACTGTTAGGACTGATTTGATTCATGCTTCATTGTTAAAATTAAAACAGTGCCAGAATTTCATTAAATTCAAATTGTCATGGAATAGCTGTGAAATAAGGTGCTGAGAAGATGGCTGACATTCAATGTTCACGCCTTTTTTTTTTTTTTGCATGTGCAGAACTCAATTAATTACAAGAAATTGACCAAGTTTGTCTTTGAAAAATAAAACCATGATTACAAAATAAAACTATGATTACAAACTTCCCAGTGCAATCGGTTCATTAAACTCTTAATAAGACACTGATATATTTAAATGAGAAAGTTAGACTGTGAAATACCAAAAAGGATCTAATGGGAGGGAAAAAATGACAGCTAAACCCTCTTGACCTTTCACTCAGCCCATTAAAAAAGACTGCCAGCACCTGCCCGGTAATTAATGTGCAAATGTGACTGTGTCCGTCGCCTGCGCCCCTCCCCCCTCGACTCATTCTCTGACTGCACCAGCCCTCTATTTCCTCCCTCACTTTCTCTCAATTAGGCTGGAGCTTCTAATGGAGATTCTCATTACTGAAAGCAAATTGGTTTTAAATTCCAAGTCCATCAAAGACTAAGTTATCTCAAGTCTATAAAGGTATACAAACTTGCCGTTGTGTCATTCTGAAACTTTTTTGTCATTGTTGTTTATTCGTTTGCTTAGAATATGAAGTACTGAAATCCACTTTGTTCCTGATGACTTAAATTGGCCTTTCCATGAGCTATAACAAACACAAAGTAGTAGAGTGTTACATATTGTACATAGACAAGAAACTAGAATAGTCCACAATAATCATTAACTAATCAATATACAATGTAACATTAAACATCCTAATGTATGTAAATGCTAACCATAATAACACAATTTAAAATGAGTCAAAATATCACTGTAAATTTACTTCCGAAAAACACAATTTTACTATATGTTACAGAAAATGTTCTGTTAAACGTAATATAACCTATACAACTGTATAGGTCAATAATGTGACTTGTTTTGTCCAGTTCTATTACAAATTTAAGTCATTCAAAAAAAGTACCTGAATACACCTCTTAATTAAAAAAAAAAGTAATTTAAAAATAATAATTTTACTATTTTGTGGGGCTTAAATCTATCTATTTATCTTGGAAAATATACCTTTTAGACTCATGTATTCAAGGAATATGTACACTGTAAAAAATAACCATGAATTTAACGGTAAAAGACTGTAAAAATGCTACAGTAAAAACCTGTTAAATGGTTTATGGTAAATTCCCCTACCATATATGGTGAAAAACTGTATTGGACATTACATGTACTTTTATGGTAGTATACCATTTTTGGAAGTGAAAAAGACCGTATAATTTACAGTGAATAACCGTAAATTGACATTCCCAGAATTGCCTGCATTACATTTAAAAATGTGATGTTTTTTTTTTCTTATCAGTTTTGTATTTTAGGGTTGTATGTTACACCTAATGTTGTTAAATCAATGTTTATTGCATTATTTCAGTTTCATGTGTGTTACCATGATGGTGTTTAGTGTTTGTGTGAATGACACTGTGCACCTTCTATATATGTTATTATTTAAAAGCTGCTTGTGATGGGCTTTGGTTCATCATGTGACTTTCTCATCACCATCTGCATTTTGGTGTTATCAGTGTATTACAAAGGTACAAAACAGATTTCAGTACTTCAATAGGTTGGTATATTAACATTATTTCAGTTAATGAAATTACGGTATTTAACTGTAAATTTAAGTTAAAACCATAAAACCTGAAATGTTGCTACCGTATTTTTTACGGTAAAATTCCAGCAACGACAGCTGCCGGTTTTTACTGTAAATATTTTTTTTACAGTGTATGGAAGGAAAATATCATAGTCCCTTGTTGCAACTGTTCCAGCAACGACAGCTGCCGGTTTTTACTGTAAATATTTTTTTACAGTGTATGGAAGGAAAATATCATAGTCCCTTGTTGCAACTGGTAACATTACTTGACATTTTTAAATGACTTGAATCATTAAATCAAATAAGAATGAGAACATATCTCCTTAATCTCCTCATATTTCTACTTTTCATAATCTCATAGATCCTTATGTCACTTACACATATGGTAATGTTTTTACTGTAGATTTTTTTCATTAATTGTCTGTTAAAAATTCATACATAGTGTACACTCTTAAAAAAAAAGTTGTTTCAAATGGTTCTTCAAGCGATGCCATAGAAGAACCATTTTTGGTTCCACAAAGAACCACTCAGTCAAAGGTTCTTTAAAGAACCATCTCTTTCTTACCTTTTTGTAATCTGAAGAACCTTCTTTTGCCACAAAGAACCTTTTGTGAAACAGAAAGGTTCTTCAGATGTTAAAGGTTCTTTATGGAACCATTTAGACAAAAAGGTTCTTCTATGGCATCGTGAAGCACCTTTATTTTTAAGAGTGTATATGATGAAATAGTTTGCTGTATGCTCTGTCAGGAAGACAGAGCATACAGCAAACACAAGAGGGAAAATGGATCACTGTGTCCTCACTAAACCTAACCCTCTGTCTACTACACTACTGTCTCCTAAGAGCAAAATATAAAGAAACAGTGCATTTTACCCCATCTGTTTCTGACAGCTCATATGTTTGGGTGGATGTATGAAGAAGGGGCACAGCTAGAGGAAGAGGTTGATTGAGAGGGATTTAGCTCTGCTGATGTTCCATGACTTGCCCACAAACTTCCTGAACCAAACACCCTTCTCAAAAGACACTAAGTTAATCCACTCTAAACAAGGATGAGTGTTCTTGCCAGTAAACTAAGAGAGTGCTCTGAGGATATTTCATGTCTTGCTCCATCCAGCCTTTCTTTTGGCACAGGAGGATAAGCAGAAAAGACTTTTGAAGAAAAGGATGCTTGCTTTTGTCCAGAGACAAAACTATTCCACCAACAATGAAATACCTTACTCTTCCTCCAAAACAACTTTCCTTTTCCACTGTTGTCATTTACACAGGCTAGGTTACAAACATATTCCATTTCAAAGAAGGTATGTTCTTTGAACTTTCTGTACATCAAAGTAGTATCAAATTTTCCACAAAAATATTAAGCAGCACAACTGGTTTTGATATTGATAATAATAAGAAATATTTATTCAGCACCAAATCAGCATATTATAATAATTTCTGAAGGATCATGTGACACTGAAGACTCGAGTACACTGTAAAAAAATGATATGTCATGGCAACTTATGTTTTTACATTAAGTACTTTACCTCATTAAAATAAGTTGAGCAATTTCAACTTTTCTGTAAGTTATATGAAATTCAACAGTTTTTTAAAGCCGGTTTAATGTAATTTAAATTGAAATTACTTATACAACCAAGTTGATTATACGTGTAATGGCGCCTGAAAATTCAGCTTTGTCAACACAGGAACAAATTACATTTCAAAATATATTAAAATATATTAAATAATTTATATAAAAACAAATCTATGAAAATAGAAATCAGTTATTTTATATTGTAATAATATTTTACAACATTACTGTTTTTACTATATTTTAAAAAATCAAATTAATGCAGCATTGGTGAGCATAAGAAACTTATTTCAAAAGCATAAAAAAAAAACGGTAAGACTTTCTATGAAGCCCATATTTATAACACATTATAAGGGTATTCTTAAGGCATTATAATGACTGCATAATGCATTATAAAAACCTTATAATATGTTATATAATCTTATAAATAATCATAACAACAATTATAATACATTATAATGCTTACGCATTTGTGGTTATAGCTTTTAAGATTATGATTATTTATAACACAATGAACACCATATTAAACCTACTTTTACATTTATAATGGACTATATATCTTGACATTGTTTATTTAAGATCTGCACAGTATCTTACTACATCTTGTAAGTGGTTAGGTGTGGAGTGTTATTTGAGTGTTGCCTGTGAGGCTAATATTAATTTTGATGTGAGCTAGTTAATAATTTCAACTGAAAAAAAAATGCAATGTTTATATGTTAGGTTACATTTTATTTTGATGGTCTCCTTAGTCTATTGACTATAAGCAACTACATGTCAACTAACTCTCATTAGAGTATTAGTAGGCTTAGGTTAAGGTTAGGGTTGGTAGAATGTTGACGTACTTGTAAAGTTACTTATAGTCAGTTTGTCTGTTGGGGAACCATCAAAATAAAGTGTTAGCATATATTTAGCAGACATACTACTAATATTTAAATGACTGCTAGTTGACATGTAGTTGGCTGCAGAGTTACTTATCAACAGATGTCTAAACGGTATCATCAAAATAATCAAACTGATATTAAAATAAAAATAGTTCAAAGCAAATCATATTACACATTCATCTGATCTGGTATTTGATCTTATGGCTGTTTGAGGAAAAAAAATAGTATTATTACTATACTTATAAAAGGTCATTGATTGCTTTAAGTAAAGTAGCATGAGAAAGATGGCAAGATATGAGACTTATAATACATTATAAGTATGAGAAATATAATCCATTGTAACTTAAGTGGATGCAACATGTTCACTCTGTGTTATAAATCATCATACTCTTAAACGATATAACCAAAAATAAGTAAATATTATAAAACATTAAAACTGTTCTTATGAATATTCATAAGATTATATAGCATATTATAAGGTTTTTTATAATGCATTATGCATTCATTATAATGCCTTAAGAATACGCTTATAATGTGTTATAAATATAGGCTTCATAGAAAGTGTTACCAAAAAATCTTTTCAACCCCAAACTTCTGAACCATAGAGTAACTTTCACTTGTCATCATGAATTTTACCATCATTTTCAAATGAATAAAAAAAGTTCTGCACTACATTTTTCTTATTGAGCATCCTGTTTCAAAGAAACATGTCACATTACAAAAGTAAAATGGGGTGGCCAACGACAATTCACATTGACATTGATATCTCAAACATATCTGCTCAAGAGTCTCTCAAATATTTTGTAGACATTCTGTCAGTCCATTAGTTGTGATCCCCATAAGATTTACCCTGGAATCCATATATCTAAAATTCATTTAATGAAATAGTCCCTCTTTTCTAACATGGCCTTTTCAGTCAGTGCAGCTACACAGAAGAAAATGATTTAAGTAACATACAGCCCTTACAGTACCACAGTAATATACAGCAGTCCAACAAGTGCACTCATGGACTCTAACTGACCTAACTGCATTAATGCTCCTGTTTAACTGTATTGTTCTCATGTAAACCCCAGCCAACTGTGGTTAAGATCATAATTTATAGGAAAACAATGGATTGAAGCCATGCACTAAATAGGAATATGGTACCAGGTTTTCTCACAAAGCCGCTCTCTCAAACACTGGCGTGATCTGATGTGGAGCTCAGATTAGTGATTATTTATTGCGGAGATTCAGTCTCTGTTACGTTGCGAGTCAAACTGTCACAAGCCACCAAGCATTTAGAGTCTATAGCATGCTGCATGCTTTGCGAAACAATAGAATATATTCGCTCACAAAGGCGACGAAAAGACTGAATGCCATCACTTATTTTACTTCAAAGGATGAACGGTAACAGTTGAAATTTTCAAGTGTAACTTACAGCAGCAAACTAATTTTAGCAATAAAGGATCTTTTGAATGAGATTGCAGGAGAGAAAGGCATAATATTGCCCATTCAACCTCTCAACTTTCTTTTTCAAAAGAACCAAAAGGATAAGTCTAATTAATTAAATCATTTACATATCAAAACATTCATTTCTCCATGATAATGGAGGAAAACTTGAGTCGTCTGAAGGGGGGAGGGGTACCTGGCTGTGCATAAAGCCTGGACTGATGACACTTTTTGTGAGGATGAAAAAATAGTAGAAAGATCAGACTAACCTTTCTCTTTATCTGATGAAGCTGGTCTTAAGCATGGTTTTATAATGAGCATCATTACTAGGGCATAATGCTAGAGTCTACAGGGACCGGGCATGTCAATGACAGGCAAAAGGGAACAATAAGATAAACACACAATATTTGGACATGTTTGGCCTCTCTGCTTACCTCACACAATTATTGCTGCATTTAAATAGGCGACAAAGAAGATGAAGTGTGACCTGTGCACATGATAAAGGACCGTATGGCACTTTTCACTAATTTGGTTATATTGCAGATAACCTTGGTAGCGGTTAATGTCTGTTTAGTTTCTTTATAAAACAGATGTTCAATCATTTACCTTGCCCCTTCTCAGTCACTAAGCATATAATAAGCCTAATAATGTTATGCTAATGAGCACCTGAACGACTGAAGTTCATTAGTTAATCTAGAAGTCAATGCTACACATGATGCTAAAATATTTATGCCTAAATTTAAGATTTACGTATTTTAATGGCTTAAAGTACATAATTCCATCCATGTTTGCATATTTGTGATGCATATTTATCATACATAAACGAAACTGATAAGATTTCTGTAATAGTACTAATAAACTGAATGTGTCTTAATTTCTATATTTATCATCAATGCATCACTTTTGTTTCAGTATCATACATTTTAACTTATTAAATAGTGCTTGCTCCACAGCCAGCCAATTCTTCATACTTTTAATTTTAACTGAATAAGTTTAATTGTTTCACAATAAACAAATTGATTCTAAGCATGTTGAATAAATGCATTTTGAACATATGATTATTTAAATAAAACCAAAATGATGCAAATAGTCAATAAACTATGCCATGCTTATAATGGCATATATGCATATTATAAGCACTTAATGTCCATATTAAGTATAATGGCATACAATATATGCATATGTAATGTCCATATTAAGTTTATCAGTTTGTGTACATTTATATTTATATTTGTTATTGTAATTTGAATGGCTGGAAATTTCTATGCAATTCAAATACAGAAATCTTACATTTAGGCCTAAATATTCTGTCTATCTGTTTCAATCACATTCAATAATAACCACTGTCCTCAAATACTTTTTGAAAAGGTTGACATTACACAATTCACTTGAGTTGTGTCCTTTCTAAAAATCCATTGTTCTGCGCAGTCAGTAATAAAGCATGCACTGAAGCCATCTTATTATTCATATGATGAAAGGGTGCGATATAAAAGTTCACATATATGAATATGTCACACACAGGAACTATGCTATAGGTAGGAAATCTACAGTACTCTCTGTTGTGAAAATCAAAGTGATGGCTGATGGTGAAAGATGGAAAGGCCTCTGATGCAGAACCCAAGCATTCTGATATCAAAGCGCGGAGATAAATCAGATTCATGCCCCTGTAGAAGCTCCTATCGGAATGTTTTCCTGAAGCCCAGCTTGCACGTCGAGAGACAGAGCTGGACGTCCAAATGTTGTTTTAATCTAATACAGTTCAAGAAACTAGTCAATATCAGTCCGCAGGTGCTGTTTTATCACCAAAAACAAGAACAGGGCAAAAATAGATTTGAAGCGTGAGGGCACGTTCCCACTGTCTCACCTGTCTTTTCTTTTTAAATCAACGTGTTAAGGAGTGTATCAGAAGATGACAGTAAATTAAGTATCGAGAGATACCTGCAATGCTCAAATGAAACTTACAGTTGTCCTATTTGATTATGAGATTGCTAATACACAGTCCAACTGCTTTGGGATTTTTCACTGTTGGTATCAGTCCGCATGTCCGTTTTGGAGAGAAAAGAAGAAGCACATTCATCTGAGAACACTGAGAAACATTGTCATTGCAAAATCACATGTTTATGGGTTAATGGCCCTTGTAAAAAAGTAATATATTTAAAAGTGATGTGTAGCCAAGTATGGCGTCCCATACTCGGAATTTGTGTTCTGCATCTAACCCATCCAAGTGCACACACACAGCAGTGAGTAGTGAACACACACACCGTGAAAAAAAACACCCGGAGTAGTGGGCAGCCATTTTTGCTGCGGCGCCCGTGGAGTAGTTGGGGCTTCGATGCCTTACTCAAGGGTTACATTCACTCCCCCCACCTACAGTCCTTGCCAGTACTGAGACTCGAACCTGTGACCTTTGGGTTACAAGTCCGATTCTCTAATCATTAGGCCACGACTGCCACCATTAAAATACATGGTTACACTTTATTTCGATAGTCCACTTTAGACATTCTACAAACTATAAGTAACTTTGTAACTACACGTCAACTAATTCTCATTAATTTGCATCTACATATCTACTAACTCTCAGAGTAGACTGTTAGGGTAGGTTTAGGGTTAGTAGAATAAGTTGACAAAGAAAGTGTTAGAAAATATTAAGCAGACAGTCTACTAATACTCTACTAACTGCTAGTTGACATGTAGTTGCAAAGTTACGTACTGTTAATAGAATGTCTAAAGTGGACTATCGAAATAAAGTGTTACCAAATACATTTATTTCATACTAAGTATAGTTAAAATCTATTAACATATTTACTGACATATCGTTCGAGACTTACTGATACAAAATTATAATTAAACTTTATTTGGAGTACTATTTGTGCACAATACACATTTTTTAATATTAAGCCTAAGATGTGTTTTAATGTCTCTACTGATGAGGATTGTAAGATCTTTGAATAATATTGGTCTTTAAATGCAAGAAATGTAAAGTGTACCTAAAGTATACTTGCAATAGTTCCACTTTAGCCCAATCAAATAAACTTTAGTATATTTAGTTGGACTTCAGCCCTACTTCTGCACAATTAAAGTGCGTTAAGTACACAATTAGTTGTTCCAATTAAGCAGACTTTAAGTATACCAGTTTAGTACCAAAAAGTACAGTATTTTGTACAGTAAGTACAAGGTATTCTTAGTAAGTACATAAATATGTAAATCTATGCGTAGTATACTTAGCATGAAATAAATGTATTTCAAATACATTTTAGTATATTTATTTTTCACTAGGGAGGTTATGAGCTGTGGGCAGTTTTACCAGTTAAAGTAGACAGCACAGATCAACACTTTGGAAATCTATTGGAAATAGTAGACTTTAAATAGACTTTTGGCATAGTCTTTTCAGCATATGCTTTGGAACACTTATTCACATTCTGTATCAGAATCCACTGCAGGCAAGCTAACTGAACCTATGTGCAGCTTTTATTAATAAACCAAAACAGAACAAACCAAAACGTGATACAAAACAGACATTAACTAAACTAGATCTTGACATGACAATGACAACACAATGACAGCATTGACAATGGCAACACAAGGGCTACATATATCAAACAAAAAAGGGGTCACATGACAATATCCAACCAACGAACACAACACATACTACAAAGGAACAAATGGGAACAAGACACATGAACAAAAGGACCACGTGACAGGATCATAGGACAGAGTCAGGGAACCACACGGCAAGGCAGGAACCGAGACAAGAAAACCTAAACAAGAAACAAAACTCCAAAATCAGTGCGACACATACTATTTAGGATGAATAGTATACACATTGGGACGTAGGGATAGTTTCACCGGCAAATAGCAACAAGTGTCTGTCTTGAAGAATGAATTTGTTTAGACCACTGATTCTTTCAGGAAGAAAACAAGAGTCTTGCTGAATTTAGTACTGCATACTGGCATACTACTATTTTAGTATGCTAGTATGGGGTTTCTGAATTCATCGGCTGTCTTTATTAGTGAGTAAGCAAATAATTCACTCAGCTTATATTCATTCAAAAACTGATTCACTCATGAACAAAACAGTTTGAAATAATGATTCATGCTGTTCACTGGTGGAACAAAAATACATAAACTGGCATTTTGTTTGAAATGTAAGTTACTCGTAACTGTTAAATAATAATAACTACAGCCATCACACCTGCAATAGTGCTGTTGGTGTGAATATCAGCTCCACTTGTGTAATGTTGCCTAATAAAACTAATGAGGAAAATGCGTCTCAAAGCTGAATAGTAGTAAAAAAATAAAAATAATACAAATAAAACACTGAAGATTCTTTTTGGTAAAAGATACAGAACTAAATGAGACAAAGACAAAAAAAATTCTATATTTTTGACAAAATAACCACCTTATTAGAACCAGCGTGCAAAATTGATCATTTGTGTTTTTTCCCTCAGAGTTCCTCTTTATTGCTCTGTGAGTATTTCAACCTCTTGTCCTTGAACAAGAAACTCATCTGCCTCACAGGAACGGAGTGGTTATTGTAAATTCTTCCTTCATACTAGCTGTTTAAGGCCACGCATCTTCACTGTTGTGCAGCATGTTTCGCTTCTATTTTCTCTTCTAACCTTGAAGGTCCTTTCTTTGTGATCAAGCTCCAGCATCAACATGTCACTCATCTTTTAGCAACCATACGCTGCTGTAGCGCTTAAGGGGAACATGTGAATATCAACTCTGATTTTTGGATAGATGCAAAGAGAAGTCAGCCTTTGAAGTGATGGCAAATATTTGGATTTTAAAGATGTTAAGATGATGCCAGGACTTGGTTCTTAATTTAAGAAGAATGCTGCTACTGGAATGAGCTATTTATCAATTATAAAGGTAATTAATTTCCAAACAATAACAGTTGTCATTGAAAAAAAATTATTGCTTTACTTAATCAACCCACAAAATGAAACACTTTAAATGTGTTTCTTTATTCAAGTATTTGTCAGCTTTCTGCTTTAACCCAGGAATCTCTACAAAATCATGGCGGATCTCCAAGACAGCATTCCAAAAATATCAAAGTTATGATGGCAAAATGTGATACAACTCAACTAAAGCAAACACTGCTATATATCAGTCAGAATAAGCACATGCTGATGCAGTCAGTGGTGCCTGTCAATCATTTCCTATTTACAAAGCTCAAAAATCCTTCAGATGTCACGGGCTGAGACTTTAGTACAGAACCATGCAAAAACAATATGTATAATGTAATGGCAGTGACTTAAATCAGTATAAACATGCTCCTTGATGTTTGGACTGGGTCAAAGAATCTCTCTGCTCTCAGTCAACCAGTGATGGTGTTCAAGAAAGACACCAAAAGCATTTGATTTTTTTTGTAGAGAGACTTGTGTGTGTTTGTGTGTGTGTGTGTGTGTGTGTGTGTGTGTGTGTGTGCGTGTGTGTAAACAACACTATGGACTTTGATTTCACCTCAAAGCTGCTGTAAACACATACTCCTTTTACCCACACAAACAGATGAAGACCATAATGTTTCTCCTCTTCAGCTCCCATGATGCTGATATTGACAGTTCAATTTGACACTTATCTGCTATAGTTAGTGATGACACTTCCCACACCCCTCGGCTGTCATAAACTGATGACAGACCACCCCTGCAAGCAGTTTGCCTTCAATACCTTGCCTTAAATAGAAACACCACAACAATGGTGTATTGCATAATTAACTTAAACTTAATGAACTACATTTTTGTGCCTCCTTATTTTCAATGTTGGCCAGTTTGGTCAATAGGGCATATCAGGGCATTCAGAATATTTGAACATCGGTGAGTTGTAATACAGGAGGTTTAATCAATTAGAAATGCACTTTATGTACTGTATGATCACTCCCGACAGTGACAGCACAGGTATATAAAAAATATATCAAAGATTTAGAGGACAAAAAACACATCTGACTTGATCACGTTAATGAATGTTAAAGGACAGAAATGGCAGAGAGGGGCACAAATACATCAAAAAGTATTTTGTATCAAATGTATTTAATAAAACTATAAGCAATTTTGTAATTTGAAAATACAAGAATACATACAATATTTACAAGCAATCATTCAAAGTGCAAGAGACAGTGCCATTACAGTAGAGTAAGATACCTTCCCCCCCCCCTCCTTTAACAACTTATAAACAAAATAGTATTTAACCCTAACACTAGACACTATAATATTATTGCCCATTAGCCAGGATGGGGTCTATTTACTTCAGCTCAATTATTTATTCTTCATATTGTAAAACGTTTTATTTAAGATGACACACAAAACTGACCTTCCACATACAGAACATTTAGTAATGAAAAACGCTATCTTTATCCTCAAGAGGTGGGCATTATGACCAAACATTCAATTTCATGTAACGATGAATATCACAATAGAGTTATTTTTATTTTATGTGATTCTTATAAGTAAAAAAAAAAAAGCACAAAGATGCAAATAACAAACAAAAGGACTAATGCAATTTAGGAAATATATAAATGAAATGAAGATTATTAAAAAGATCTTTTATGTTATTCATGTACAGTAGTCTAACAGTAGCATTTTAGGAAGAAATAACAGAAATTGAATAATCAAATGTAAATTAAAACTGCATAGTTTTTACACCATGAATTAAATGTAGATTGATCATTGTTAAAGCTACTTAGGTAATTCAGTTAAGAGCAGTGAGTTATTTTCTCTTTTGTCTTACTGTCAGATTACAGTTAAGGATATAGACAGCAGTAGGTATGATCTGCTGCATTCACTTTAAGACGCATACATGGATCCAGTATTTTCGATCCATATTTCTTCTCATTTCTTATGTTCACTTAAGAAACAAGTGACTGTGTTTACTTGAATAACAAGCATGTTTATTTTAAATTTTTCGCTCCAGCGCGTCAAAAATAAGCATTTCTGTGGAACAATATATATTGTCATACTGCCAAGTCCTACTCAAGAGGATGGCTCCAATAGGATGTCATATGATTCACTTGTATCTAGCCAAAAACTGTGATAGGCTATAGTTGGCAGTACTATTAACACAGCTGAAGAAAGATATTGTATTATCTGAGAATAAAATGACATAACATCTGATTTTTATTTTTTATTATTATTATTATTATTTTTTGTCTAGCAAAATACAAATGACAAAATACTCAAAAGTAATTAAATACGTATTGAAATACATTTCATTTAAATACTTCCCATCTCTGTGAACTGGTAACATCAGAATTAATAGGCTCTCTTATGAAATTGTATACCTTTATATAATTAGATTTTTTGAACATTCACACAAGCTTTTTCATCTACACCCAAACTTAAATGTAGCACTACTTTCCAAAGTACTCCTACTAGTCCTACAAAATGACTGTTTTTGTATGTATTTGTAAATATCCTTTTTTTTGTGAATAAAATTGTTTCTTATACGTTTACCATTTTGGATTATGTTAGGTTGGGGAGCAGTGTTATTTTGGTATTACTTATATATTATTATAGTTTTTATATTAGCTTTTATTTGATATATTTTATATATTATTATATTATTTTTATATTTTAGTTTTAGTCATTTTAGTATTTTAGTATTTAGCTATTTATTTTTCTAATTTTTGAAAACGTTTAAAACATTTGTCATCTAATATGTATAGTTTTCAGCTTTATTTAATTAACAAATATTAATTTTAATAATTTTACTTTTAGTTAACAATAGCAACATTGAAGTTGTTATTTTGAAAATAATAATAATTCGATTATCACAGTAAATTCATGCACAAAATGTAAAACGTCCATGATTTCTGTTAGTGTTACAGCTCCTGGTAGTGGGGTTAGTTGTGACATAAACATATTATATCAAAGATGCATAGCACAACACAGACTTCAAAACAAAATGTGTTACAAAACTTGCATTAATAATAATAATGTAACAATATCAAACCCATTCTCCCTCATGTGTCTGCAAAACTAACCTTTCCCTCACCCCAGAGTCTCAGTGTTTAACCATACTTACCTCAGCCCAGTTTGAGCAAACTGTGTGGTGCGCCCCAGGATGCAGAGATCCAGCCTTAGGCACCCCAACCCCCTCACCGCCCACAACAGGGATAGACGTACCTGCATGAATGCTTCCAGGGGTAGAGCGGCTGGTATGGTCCACTGCAGCCCCAGCCTGTCAATCTCAATTGGGACAGGATACTCTGCACAGATCATCTGCATGTTTGCTGGCTCCCGATGGCAAGCCTGGAACACCACAGGATGTGACTCAACTGCCAGGAGGCAGAGAGGAGTAGGTAAACAAGTCAGACACAGAGAGAAGCAGCTAATTAGAGGTGATGTACTGTATGCACTTGCACTGTAGCTGCTATGCATGTGACAGAGAGATTGCACTGAATAATGTGAGCCTTTGGAGTTTGACAAACTGTTAAATGCTGCAACTGTTGTTTAAATATTCATGGCTTCAGATTTGTTTCCCTCCATATTTCCTGATGTACTAAAATATCTTTACAATTTAGACAATTTCAGATTCTTTAAAGGAATATTCTGGGTTCACTATAAATTAAGCTCAGTCAACAGCATTTGTGGCATTAGGTTTATTACCGTTTATGACTCATTCCTCTTTATCATTAAAAAAAATAAAAAAATCTTACTAACCTTTTCCATGTAGAATTATACCCCATTATTAAAACTATTTTTTTGTGGTATTCATCATTACTCCACATATGCATACCCATAATATTCTTTTAATGTGAAGTGGCTTTAAAAAGTACCATAATAAAGTACCCTGACAAGTAGTGTTGTTTTTGGCGGCCTGTTTTAATTTTAGTTTTAGTCTAGTCTTTGTGTGAAGCTGTCATTTTAGTTTTTATTAGTTTTAGTCACGTTCATACTCTTTTTAGTCTAGTCAAGTTTTAGTCAACTAAAAGTCTGAGCATTTTAGTCTTATTTTAGTCAGAATTATCCATGACTATTTTCGTCTAGTTTTAGTCAACGAAAACTGATGACATTTTAGTCTCATTTTAGTCGACGAAAACTGATGACATTTAGTCTAGTTTTAGTCAATGAAAATTGTATTTTAGTCTCTTTTTAGAAATGTAATTCTATTTAACCCAGTCAATATAGTATAAGTACCTAGTAGTATAGACGAAACCAACATTTTCTTTTAGCCAAACCCATTTCAAACAAGGTTATCTTATATTATTGTTACCTTATAGACTCCCAAAAGAAATAAATTGCTTTTTAGTTTTTCGGGTAGGTCTAACACAGTAGGGCTATTAAGAAATTTTTTTTTTTTACCAATTATCCAAATAATGTTTAATCCTAGAAAGCTATTATAATCAGAGGACACGTGAGCATAACGGTTAGCAGATCAATGAATGAGAGGGCAGTGTTACCAGAGTTGCCATTTACCACACCATGTTACAACACAGTAGGGCTATTGCAAACAGAAACAATACTGTACTACATAGATGTTTCCTGTCAGCTTGATTTTTGAGTGGACTTTGCTGTTCCGATGAGCATGAACGGTATATGAGTGGAGCACTCACATGGGCCGTGAGCGTCTGAGCAGAGCACACACACGCATAGAGAGGGATAATATGCAGTGCGTCACACCACGTGAAAGTGAATCCTGAGCGGTGAACTAATTTTCAGTGCATCTCTAATTATTGCCGACATTAGAAATGGATATTATATAATAGCTGCTTTTTTGAACATTTTAGCAATTAAAAAATATTAAAAAATGATTTTTTTTAAACTCTCGACAGACGTGGCACCCCGGTTGGGAGACACTGTTCTAAATAATGCCGCGAGTGGGGCTTGAGGAAGTGATGTTGCCTGTGTCTGCGCAGTGCGACCTGATGCAGCCCCTGAAGTGAGACACAGGAAACAGAAATACTGCAAAATAATAATAATAACGCGACTAAACGAGACGAAATAACGTTATAACATTTCGTTTCGTCTCGTTTTGGTCAACGAAAATGAAGAGACATTTTAGCATAGTTTTTATTTTGTAAATCCCATTTAGTCTCGTTTTTATTCGTCAACAATATTGCATTATACATTTAATTATAGTCATCGTCACATGACCAGCATTTACGTTGCGTCTCGTCTCGTTTTCGTCACGTGATAAAGGTTCGTTGACGACGATATTTATTCATAATTTTCGTTGACGAAAGCAACACTACTGACAAGTCTTTAGTCTTTATAACTCATGTATAGTGAAGCTTTCTTGGTGAGAGCAACATCATTTAATCTCATTTCAGCTTCCTATGTAGGTAATATATTTAGACTGCTCTAAATGGAGCACAAAATGTCAGTGTGCATATCTATGTAAAATGTGAAGTGATGCCTCACTCTGAGACCCACCTGGCAGAATTTACATAACTTTCTGCTGTTGAATATAACCTCAAGCTTCAAAAAATTTTAAATTCTGCCATGGCTTTGTGTGACGCAAGAGGATTGCAAAAGGGATACAATATCACACCGTACAGTGACTGGCCACTGTATAAATATTAATCCAGCTGTTTTTCTCAAGCCGGTTAGGTGTGAGATGTGTGAAGCCACAGGTACAGAGGACGATGGCAGTGAGATTGCAGCAGACGTTTCTCCAGGGAGCTTTCGGGCTGTGTATCAGTCTGGCCACTAAAGAGATTAAAATGCCAAGAGTCATGTGTCGTGACGGTCAGAGCCGCTATATATTTACTGACGTACGAAATTACCAATATCATGACTCACTGTGTCAGGTGTGACTACACAGGTTAAAAATCTATAATTCCCTGTCCACACCTTTAAAGCATGAATCTTCCGGCCTGATGGTTTGAGCAAGTGCTCTGCCCCTAAAATTCCTTCTGTCAGCTTGCTTTGGATCCATTTAATAAAAGGAAAGATGCAACCTCAGTGTGATTTTGGACTCTGCCCAAGGAAAAATCCCCAGAGTTCAGTGGAATTCACTTCCAAGATTCACTTTTTATGTTTATGTGCTCAGCCTTAGCTGATGCTCTCCTCTCACAAGCCCACAAGAGCTATGAAGGAGACATTGAAGTTTATTATGTAACAGCTCTGGATCTTCAGAGGCTTGTAAGCATAAACTCCAAGCTGACCCAACTCAGTCCCTCCAACAGTATGAGCAATTGTATTCATTGATCTGACCGCCTTATTTTGTGTTTCATATCAGACTGGTGTCACACAGAGGAAAAATCAGTTTGATTCATGTTGAAATTCAGTTTATTTTATCAGATTTCTCACAGCATTAGGTAATATTTTGTCTGATATTCAGGGTCACTGAATAATTGTAGTTACGTCTACAAAAGATTAATCTGACCAGAAACAAATTCAATGTGCAATTTATCAATTCAGTGTTTCATATGTCTTGAAGATCTTGAAATAGACACAGCGCCTCTCAAGTTAAGAAGACAGTACTGCACACGGCAAACAAAACAGTGATTACAATACAAGATGGAATATGCAGTGGTGGAAAGAGTACTGAAAAAATATACTCAAGTAAAAGTACCATTACCTTCCAAAAACTATAGTGTGAGTAGAATAAAAGTACTTGTCCAAAAACCTACTTGAGTAAGAGTAAAAGAGTAGCCTATTTAAAAGTACTCATGAGTATTGAGTAGTGAGTACTGAGCTGTGGATTCTACCCCCTCATAATAAACGCTGTACACCGCAATTGATACATTTTAAAAACATTCTACATTCTGTAATTCACATTATCTTATTTGTCATAAAGAATATCATCCAGCAATTTTAATTTTGACTGCCAACTCTTTAAAATACATCAACTGCACGGAAACAGTATTCAGTTGAAGAAAAGATGAGTTATTCTCAGTACAAACATCCCCATTTAAATCATAAAGTTTGAAAAAATAGATTTAAAATCATGTGTAAGGCCACTGAGACAGCATGCTGTTGTTGCACTCAAAATATTAGTTTAGAACAGTGCAAATACAAACACCATTAGAAACTCATAGTTCAGCATCACACACCATGATATGGGTTAAAATGAGAGGCCATTTCTCTCCAAAACGGTGCCAGTTTAGCGTTTTGCAATAAAGAAATAATAACTAAACTTGATAATTTATGTTACAATTTTGACATAAATGCACATTGTTCTAGAAGGATGGCAAATTCATGCCATACCTTTTACACATTTACGCGAATTGTTATGTTGATGTTTATGCGTGAGTGCACTTGCTAAATAAAGGCGGATTGTATAAAATGGATAAAAACGTTTATTAACGAGCTGAGTTAATTACATCACGTGCTGGCACAGATGCAGTATATTAACGCCACGGGTCATCAATAAGGTGCAGATTTGGTCCTCAATTTGTGTTTCCAACACACTTTTTCACAGCGCGCTCAAACTCATCAAAAGTCAACAAGCAACAACGACTTATCCAAGTGACTGCTGCAGAACGCACGCGAGAGAGAGACGAGGCAGCGCAGATCGCGCGTCTCATAAGTGAGTGGGGAATTTACTGAACGTGGCGCTTGCGGGAGTTAACGCTGTATGCAATACCCGCAACCTCACACCAAATTTCAGGCCGTGTAGACAGGCAAGCATATATACAAATCATTTAGTAAGCAGAAATCCGAAAGGAAGGAAGGAAGGAAGATGCGACTGAATGGATGCTTGAAGAATGCGCTTCCAGCAGCCATGATAAACAGTTGGGGGTTAAAGTTTTCTATGCACAATTTGATTTGACGAAAGTCACAAGACCTATTACTCTCTATCCTATCCAATCACGTTGATGGATAAAAATAAAATTAAAATAAGCATGTAACGACCCCAAACGGAGGAAAATAGCGGAGTAAAAGTACCGATACATCACTTAAAATGTACTCAAGTAAAAGTACACAATTTTTAAACTACTCAAAAAAAGTACAATTACTGATAAAAACTACTTAATTACTGTAACGTGAGTATTTGTAATTCGTTATTTCACACCCCTGGGAATATGTATATATTAGTGCTGTCAAATGATGAAGTTTTTGTTTAAATAATGTGTAAGTGTGCTGTGTATATATATATATATATATATATATATATACACACACACACATGCATGTATATATTTCAGAAAAATAGGTTGTTTATTTATTAATATAAATTATATTAATAAAAATAGACATGTAAACATTTTCAAAATATATACTGTATGTGTGTGTATTTCTGTATACATAAATATACACAGAACACACATTATGCAAACAACTTATTTTGTATGCGATTAATAGTTTGACAGCACTAGTGTGTGTGTATATATATATATATATATACACACACACACATATATATTGTCGCGGGGTGAATGAGACCACAGACACAGAACTGGCAAAAAGTACCCCAGGAGGGCGCTTTATTCACAAGTGGTGCTATACGTGCGCAGGTGAAGTGTCTGTGCATAGGCTCACTCGGTGCTCGTGCAGGGCTGCTGGTCACTCGTCCAGAGCGTCGTCAGTCTCTGCACAGGAGGAGACGACACAAAACCGACATTAGTTTCCGCCTGGAGCTCCTCTTCCACCTCCCCTCGTGTGCGCCTTCTCTCCTGGCTTTAAGGCCTGTGGGAACGAGCTCCAGGTGCGCCAGTCATCCCGCACAGGTTAAAGCAGATCGGGATGCATTGTGGGGACTGAGGACATGAATCAGTGTTGTACTTCAAAGCAAGGATACATTAAATAGATGTAGGAGCAGCGTTTCCAGGGCGACGCTGATCTGGAACCGGGATAATCGCCACAATATATATATATAGTGTCACATGATCCTTCAGAAATCATTCTAATATGCTGATTTGGTGCTCAAGAAAATATTTTTTGTTAATCAATTTTGAAAACAGTTGTACTGCTTCATATTTTTGTGGAAACAATGGCACAATTTCAGGATTCTTTGAAGAATAGAAAGTTCAAAAGAAAATCTTTTATTTGGAATATAAATGTTTATGAAACATTATTAAATGTCTTCAGTGTTACTTTTGATCTATTTAATGTATCCTTGCTTTGAAGTACAACACTGATTCATGTCCTCAGTCCCCATAATGTACACACGCACATGCGCGCACACACACAAGTTGCTTTTAAGGAACTCAGACTCCTGGCTTTAAGGCCTGTGGGAACGAGCTCCAGGTGCGCCAGTCATCCCGCACAGGTGGCGGTAGTTTGTGATGCATTGTGGGGACTGAGGACATGAATCAGTGTTGTACTTCAAAGCAAGGATACATTAAATAGATGTAGGAGCAGCGTTTCCAGGGCGACGCTGATCTGGAACCGGGATAATCGCCACAATATATATATATAGTGTCACATGATCCTTCAGAAATCATTCTAATATGCTGATTTGGTGCTCAAGAAAATATTTTTTGTTAATCAATTTTGAAAACAGTTGTACTGCTTCATATTTTTGTGGAAACAATGGCACAATTTCAGTTAACGCTGTATGCAATACCCGCAACCTCACACCAAATTTCAGGCCGTGTAGACAGGCAAGCATATATACAAATCATTTAGTAAGCAGAAATCCGAAAGGAAGGAAGGAAGGAAGATGCGACTGAATGGATGCTTGAAGAATGCGCTTCCAGCAGCCATGATAAACAGTTGGGGGTTAAAGTTTTCTATGCACAATTTGATTTGACGAAAGTCACAAGACCTATTACTCTCTATCCTATCCAATCACGTTGATGGATAAAAATAAAATTAAAATAAGCATGTAACGACCCCAAACGGAGGAAAATAGCGGAGTAAAAGTACCGATACATCACTTAAAATGTACTCAAGTAAAAGTACACAATTTTTAAACTACTCAAAAAAAGTACAATTACTGATAAAAACTACTTAATTACTGTAACGTGAGTATTTGTAATTCGTTATTTCACACCCCTGGGAATATGTATATATTAGTGCTGTCAAATGATGAAGTTTTTGTTTAAATAATGTGTAAGTGTGCTGTGTATATATATATATATATATATATAATATATATATATAGTGTCACATGATCCTTCAGAAATCATTCTAATATGCTGATTTGGTGCTCAAGAAAATATTTTTTGTTAATCAATTTTGAAAACAGTTGTACTGCTTCATATTTTTGTGGAAACAATGGCACAATTTCAGGATTCTTTGAAGAATAGAAAGTTCAAAAGAAAATCTTTTATTTGGAATATAAATGTTTATGAAACATTATTAAATGTCTTCAGTGTTACTTTTGATCTATTTAATGTATCCTTGCTTTGAAGTACAACACTGATTCATGTCCTCAGTCCCCATAATGTACACACGCACATGCGCGCACACACACAAGTTGCTTTTAAGGAACTCAGATCCTTAGATCCTTCAGGACTTACACCACACCCACAAAGTACAGAATCAGTCACTGAAACTATGTCAGCAAGAGTTCTTTGTCCTATATCTAACGCCAACAATGTTCTATATGAATGTTTATTGTGGGGACAACGCCTCATCGAGTACACTTATGTGATGCAATGCTCCATACAGAGGACAACTAATGTGGCAGAACTTATGTGGCTTGTGTCTGAACATGTTACTGCAGCTGTATTTCACCCTGCGCGAGCACAGCCGCATGCCTTAAGACCTGCTCCCCATGCGCAGATTAACCTGATTATGGCTATTCTACGTCCGTGATAATCCTGTATGGTGGGTTAGGATATAACCGCTCTGGGATGATAAACAGCTACAGTCGTTCAACAGCAGGAGCCCATTCGCAGACAATAGGGTGGTGATTGGTGCTACTCGGCATTAGCAGTGAGAAAGCCCTCGAGTATGACAGGCACTAAGAAGAGCTGGAAAAAAAACAACTGATGGTGTATATTAAAGTCAATATTCATTCTCACCGAGGGCTAATGAAGGGCCGTTCGCTTTTTTTTTTTTCAATAGCGATCCAATCAAAGTGACTTTGCAGAGGGTCTTTTTCTCCTACAATGTCATTTGCACTGCAGATAGAATGTACGATTTAGAAGGAGACATAAATGGCAACACAGTGAAGAGGATTCTCTTTCTCACTTATGCATTTTATTCAGCAAATCTAAGAAATAGTAGCATCATGTTGCTATGCATCCAGTCCACTGCTGCTTGCCCATTCTTAAATATTGTCATCCACCAGCTTTGAGGGTGATTAAACTCTAAGGATTTTTGAATTCCTGTAGGAGGCTTCAGTCTGGCCGGCTAATCCATCAGACCAGCCTAGATGAGTCGTGTGGATCTGTGCCCTAATCAGAATGAATGATGCCGCAGTGATCAAGGATGCAGGTCAATCTCTTTCCAAACTTCATTTACATGAAATGTTCCAGCCTCCAGTACTGCATTCAAACAAGCACAGTTTACCAAATATATTGTGCCCTTGAGATGTTGAAGATGAAGATGCAGAAGTCAGCAGAACGCCCACTGGATCATTAAAATTTTGGCATTTGATTACGGTACTACTCATTGGCGAATGGCTTCTAAAGTGTAGAAGCCACCGTATATACGGGCAAATTCAACCATATTTTTGGCTCATAATGCCAATAAATGTGCGTATATACAGTATCTCACAGACGTGAGTACACCCCTCACATTTTTGTAAATATTTTATTATATCTTTACATGTGACAACACTGAAGAAATGACACTTTGCTACAATGTAAAGTAGTGAGTGTACAGCTTGTATAACAGTGTAAATCTGCTGTCCCCTCAAAATAACTCAAGACACAGCCATGTCTAAACCGCTGGCCACAAAAGTGAGTACACCTTTAAGTGAAAATGTCCAAATTGGGCCCAAAGTGTCAATATTTTGTGTGGCCACCATTATTTTACAGCACTGCCTTAACCCTCTTGGGCATGGAGTTCACCAGAGCTTCACAGGTTGCCACTGGAGTCCTCTTCCACTCCTCCATGATGACATCATGGAGCTGGTGGATGTTAGAGACCTTGAGATGCTCAATAGGGTTTAGTATATATAGAGTGATGTAGTAATGCTCACTATGAAGCTTACACTGCAATGTACCTGAGAGAAAACAGATTTGACCATCTGATTTTCACCAGTAAGAAAAAAGTGTTTTAAAGCTTGTTGTTTTGCAGAACATCACAGTTATATATGACATGAGAGTAAGGCCTGAAGTTAGGAAGAACATTTTAAGGAAAATGTAATTATATTTTCATAATGATTTTTTCCTTCTCAAACCTGTGGTGTAAAAACACCCCTTGCCAAATGCCCCCAGAGGGCATCACTTCCCACTTTGATAATTACTGTATTTACCATGTTCTGACCATCACATGACATCCTTTATTTTCCCCCAGATTTTATTTTATTTTCCATCTAGGTCAGTGTTTTTTTTCAACCCTGGTCCTGGGCGCTCATTTTGTATGTCTCCCTTATCTGACACACCCATTTCATGTCCTGGAGCAGGGGTGCCCAAACTCGGTCCTGGAGGGCCGGTGTCCTGCAGAGTTTAGCTCCAACTTGCCTCAACACACCTGCTGGTAAGTTTCTAGTATGCCTATAAGAGCTTGATTAGCTGGTTCAGGTGTGTTTAATTGGGGTTGGAGCTAAACTCTGCAGGACACCGGCCCTCCAGGACCAAGTTTGGGAATCCCTGTCTTGGAGTTTCTTCTAATGAGCTAATGAGTTGAATCAGGTGTGTTTGATTAGGGAGACACACAAAATGTGCATGGTTGGGGGGCGCCCAGGACCAGGGTTGAGAATCACTGATCTAGGTGGTTGAATAAAAATATTTTGACTTTTTTTGGATCTAAAAATGACCTCAACTTAGCACCAGCAAGCTTGTTAGTGTAGCATTTGGACCAATCAGACACACAACTTTTTGTTATATTTAACAAATAATATCTAACGCCCCCTCACTTAACCAAAGGGCCAATTACGAGGGTCTATGGACCCTTCCCCCGAAATGCATCTAACACCTCAGAAAGGCAGAACAGGCCTCTGGTTCCATGGCAACCAATGCTGATATCACTGGTTTTATTGTCCTAAGGAATGCAGGCAGAGAACCTCACTAATTTTCCTCATAGGAAAGACACATAATGCCCAGAGAAATGGACTGTTCTCTAATTAATTTATAGGAAAACCTTTCTTTGAATGAACATGCATATCCTTCAGGTCATTGAGTATGTTGTTACTGTCCTTGTATATTGTATTTATATTGTATACTGTTTTATGCAGGCTTATGATAGAACCACTCGTTCATGTCATCTTACCTATAATTTTTATTTTTGTCTTGATGTTCTTCTTCTGCTAAGAAGCGTGTTGGAGCCTGAGCCGGTACACAAAGCCAGTACAGTCTGCGGTTCTGTTAGATTCTGAGAAGATGAGGATGTGAGCTAGAACGCTCCTAAGGACACCCTAAGTTCGCGCCA
>NW_015505508.1:384714-388866 GCF_001515645.1 Sinocyclocheilus grahami
AGTTTTGACACCCGAGACGTTTTCAGTCACAATAATTAATCCTAAAATTCGACATTAGTAACTTACTTTTAGCAGCATCAGTCGCGCACGTGGTTCTTACTTGTGAATTCAGTTCACTGGAGACTCGTACTAAACAGTTCATTTGAATCAGTGAGTTGTCGGCTCGAGAACAGCTGCAATCGGTTAATTCTAATTTGTGAATGAATCGTTTGGTGCGATTTTCGAATTTAAACCGATTTAACAGGTTCACTGAAAATAATCAGTTTGTTCTTGAATCAGACACTGCTTCTGCGTGTCAGTGCACGTGATGTATTTTAAGGAGTAATTATATGTTTTTTGAAATGTAGTGAAGTAAAAAGTACGATCTTATGCTTTGGAATGTAGTGAAGTAAAAGTAAAAGTTACTCAAAATAAAACTACTCCAGTAAAGTACAGATACTTGAAAAATGTACTTAAGTACAGTAACGAATTAAAACTACTCTGTTACTGTCCACCACTGGTAATAGTTATGAAAAAAGTAATCGTAACAGAATAGAAAATTTTACAGAGCACAAACTTTTGCACTGTAGTGTATTAAAAATATTATTTAAAATAGTATTGCAGTAAATAACATCACTGTCTCTATCAGCAATACGTTTACACCTTTTACATTACACCTAAGTTGGAGTGTTTGTATATGACATCATTGCTTGTGGGCGGGGCCTCAGCTCAGCGTTCATAGCTGGGGCCTCCATGATTTGCAGTAGACCGCAGGTAGAAGTCTTTTCGCCAGTTTTAAACAAAGAAGGAGTGGTGCTTCTAGGCTGTGTTTTAGTTCCAGGAAACAGAATCAATAGGAGCTCAGTGTCTGCGTACAATGTGAAGTGGTATGTGACAATGTTCACATTCTCTTGTGGCTTGCCGACAATATTCTCCACAAAAGAATGGTCCATTTTGTGAAACATTTCACTTTTTTAACATCTCTCTTTGAAGATGCAAGATGATGTATTGTATAATGACATGCTTTTGATATGAAGTGGCAGCATTTAACAGAAGAAAAGTGAAGAGATTTGGCTGAAGAATGATGACAGAGCATCAAAGCAGATAGAGCACGACTCAACTCTAACTAAGAGCCTCTTACTGCTCTCATCAGATGAGCCATGATCTAGACATGACATTCCCGCCAAGGTTATTATAGTTTTGCATTTTCAAATTCGTTTTATTTTAATATCGTTTTCAAATTTGCAATAAAATTTAGTTTCGTTTTTATTAGTTTCCTTAATAATTTGTTAGTTTTAGTTTAGTTTTTATTAACCAGTTTCAGTTTTAGTTTTAGAATCAGAATCAGAATGAGCTTTATTGCCAGGTATGTTTACACATACGAGGAATTTGTTTTTGTGACAGAAGCTTCCACAGTGTAACAGAACAAAAAACACAGAAAATAAATATAAATAAAAAAAATAGAACAAGTAAATAAGGAATAAAAATATATAAATTGACAATTGTATGTGCAGGTACAGTGGGGAAAAAAAGTATTTAGTCAGCCACCAATTGTGCAAGTTCTCCCACTTAAAAAGATGAGAGAGGCCTGTAATTTTCATCATAGGTATACCTCAACTATGAGAGACAAAATGAGAAAAAAAAATCCAGAAAATCACATTGTAGGATTTTTAAAGAATTTATTTGCAAATTAAGGTGGAAAATAAGTATTTGGTCAATAACAAAATTTCATCTCAATACTTTGTTATATACACTTTGTTGGCAATGACAGAGGTCAAACATTTTCTGTAAGTCTTCACAAGGTTTTCACACACGGTTGCTGGTATTTTGGCCCATTCCTCAAGAGCAGTAATGTTTTGGGGCTGTCGCTGGGCAACACAGATTTTCAACCCCCTCCAAAGATTTTCTATGGGGTTGAGATCTGGAGACTGGCTAGGCCACTCCAGGACCTTGAAATGCTTCTTACGAAGCCACTCCTTCGTTGCCCGGGCGGTGTGTTTGGGATCATTGTCATGCTGAAAGACCCAGCCACATTTCATCTTCAATGCCCCTGCTGATGGAAGGAGGTTTTCACTCAAAATCTCACGATACATGGCCCCATTCATTCTTTCGTTTACACGGATCAGTCGTCCTGGTCCCTTTGCAGAAAAACAGCCCCAAAGCATGATGTTTCCACCCCCATGCTTCACAGTAGGTATGGTGTTCTTTGGATGCAACTCAGCATTCTTTCTCCTCCAAACACGACAAGTTGAGTTTTTACCAAAAAGTTATATTTTGGTTTCATCTGACCATATGACATTCTCCCAATCCTCTTCTGGATCATCCAAATGCTCTCCAGCAAACTTCAGACGGGCCTGGACATGTACTGGCTTAAGCAGGGGGACACATCTGGCACTGCAGGATTTGAGTCCCTGGCAGCGCAGTGTGTTACTGATGTAGCCTTTGTTACTTTGGTCCCAGCTCTCTGCAGGTCATTCACTAGGTCCCCCCGTGTGGTTCTGGGATTTTTGCTCACAGTTCTTGTGATCATTTTGACCCCACAGGGTGAGATCTTGCGTGGAGCCCCAGATCAAGGGAGATTATCAGTGGTCTTGTATGTCTTCCATTTTCTAATAAGTGCTCCCACAGTTGATTTCTTCACACCAAGCTGCTTACCTATTGCAGATTCAGTCTTCCCAGCCTGGTGCAAGTCTACAATTTTGTTTCTGGTGTCCTTTGACAGCTCTTTGGTCTTGGCCATGGTGGAGTTTGGAGTGTGACTGTTTGAGGTTGTGGACAGGTGTCTTTTATACTGATAACAAGTTCAAACAGATGCCATTAATACAGGTAACCAGTGGAGGACAGAGGAGCCTCTTAAAGAAGAAGTTACAGGTCTGTGAGAGCCAGAAATCTTGCTTGTTTGTAGGTGACCAAATACTTATTTTACCGAGGAATTTACCAATAAATTCTTTAAAAATCCTACAATGTGATTTTCTAGACTTTTTTTCTCATTTTGTCTCTCATAGTTGAGGTATACCTATGATGAAAATTACAGGCCTCTCTCATCTTTTTAAGTGGGAGAACTTGCACAATTGGTGGCTGACTAAATACTTTTTTGCCCCACTGTATATTACAAAAGACAGTTTCGTATGAACAGGTATATTATGTGCAAATTTGAGGTGCAGACTGAGTATGAGTGTTAGATAAATAAGTATATGAGTGTATTATAGTATGTGTTCCACAGTTATTGTTAAGTGTTCATGAGATGGATTGCCTGAGGGAAGAAACTGTTCCTGTGTCTGGTCGTTCTGGTGCTCAGTGATCTGTAAGCTGAAGAGCAGTGGGGAGAGAACACAACCCGGAGGAGCTCCAGTACTGATTATATGGGTGCTGGATGTGTATTTTCCCAGCCTCACTAGCTGCTGCCTGTCTGTCAGGAAGCTGGTGATCCACTGACAGACGGAGGTGGGCACGGAGAGCTGAGTTAGTTTGGGCAGGAGGAGGTTTGGGATGATAGTGTTAAAGGCCGAGCTGAAGTCCACAAACAGGATCCTCACATAAGTCCCTGGTCTGTCTAGATGTTGCAGAACATAATGCAGTCCCATGTTGACTGCATCGCCCACAGACCTGTTTGCTCTGTAGGCAAACTGAAGAGGATCCAGCAAGGGTCCAGTAATGTCCTTCAGGTGGGCCAGCACCAGTTTTTCAAAAGACTTCATGACCACAGACGTTAGAGCCACAGGTCTGTAGTCATTAAGTCCAGTAATTTTGGGTTTCTTTGGGACGGGGATGATGGTGGAGCGTTTGAAGCATGAAGGGACTTCGCACAGCTTCAGTGATCTGTTGAAGATCTGTGTGAAGATGGGGGCCATCTGGTCAGCACAGGATTTCAGACAGACTGGTGTAACACAATCTGGGCCTGGTGCTTTTTTCCTTTTCTGCTTCCCGGGAGACTTGGTGCACCTCATCTTCGCTGATCTGAATTGCAGGTGTGGGGGAGAGGGGGGTCGCTGGAGGTGTGAATGGTTGTGTGGAGAGGTGTTCAGAGCGGGTGTGGGGTGTTTTTTCAAACCTGCAGTATAACTCGTTCAGATCGTCTGCCAGTTGTTGATTCTCCACAGTCCTGGGGGATCATGTCTTGTAATTGGTGATTTCTTTCAGACTTTTCCACACTGATGCTGAGTCACTGGAAGA
>NW_015505508.1:393308-423497 GCF_001515645.1 Sinocyclocheilus grahami
CTTTACAGAAAATTAAGTTTCTACAATATATTTAGTAGTAGCTTAGTAGTATAACTGCAGTACAAGATTATGAGATGCATTATTTGAATGCTTGGCCAAAGAGATGTGTCTTTAATCTAGATTTAAACAGAGAGAGTGTGTCTGAACCCCGAACGTTATCTGGAAGGCTATTCCAGAGTTTGGGAGCCAAATGCGAAAAAGCTCTACCTCCTTTAGTGGACTTTGCTATCCTAGGTACTACCAAAAGTCCAGAATTTTGTGACCTTAGGGAGCGTGATGGATTGTAGCGTGGTAGAAGACTAGTTAGGTATGCAGGAGCTAACCCATTAAGGGCCTTATAGGCAAGTAATAATATTTTGTAACTGATACGGAACTTAATAGGTAGCCAGTGCAGAGACTGTAAAATTGGGGTAATATGATCATATTTTCTTGACCTGGTAAGGACTCTAGCCGCTGCATTTTTGACTATCTGTAGCTTGTTTATTGAAGATGCAGGACAACCAGCTAGCAGTGCATTACAATAGTCCAGTCTAGAGGTCATGAATGCATGAACTAGCTTTTCTGCATCAGAAACAGGTATCATGTTTCGTAACTTGGCAATGTTTCTAAGATGGAAGAATGCTGTTTTTGTAACATGGGAAATATGATTTTCAAAAGACAAGTTGCTATCTAATATAACACCCAGATTTTTGACTGTAGAGGAGGTAACCGTGCATCCGTCTAGTTGCAAATTGTAATCCACGAGATTCGTTGTACTGTCTTTTGGTCCAATAAGTAATATCTCTGTCTTATCCGAATTTAATAGGAGAAAATTATTGGTCATCCATTCTTTTACATTTTTAACACACTCCGTTAGCTTAGATAATTTAGAAGTTTCATCTGGTCTTGTTGAGATATATAGTTGAGTATCATCGGCATAACAGTGGAAACTAATCCCGTATTTCCTAATAATATTACCAAGTGGCAACATGTATATCGAAAATAGCAGAGGACCTAGGACAGATCCTTGTGGCACTCCATATTTTACTGGTGATATTTGAGATGACTCCCCATTTAAATGAACAATGTGGTAGCGGTCGGACAGGTAGGATCTAAACCATCTTAAAGCCTGCCCTTGGATACCTGTATAGTTTTGTAATCGATCTATGAGTATGTCATGATCTATAGTATCGAATGCAGCACTAAGATCAAGTAAAACTATCAATGAGATACAGCCTTGGTCTGACGCAAGAAGTATGTCATTTGTAATTTTAACAAGTGCAGTTTCTGTGCTATGGTGGGGCCTGAAACCTGACTGAAATTCTTCATAGAGATCTTTTTTTTTTGCAGGAAGGAGCACAATTGAGCAGACACAACTTTTTCTAAAATTTTAGACATGAAAGGAAGATTTGAGATGGGTCTGTAATTTGCCAGTTCACTAGGATCTAGTTGTGGTTTCTTAATAAGAGGCTTAATGACCGCCAGCTTGAATGTTTTTGGGACGTGACCTAAAGACAACGACGAGTTAATAATATTGATAAGTGGTTCTTCTGCTACAGGTAACAACTCTTTTAATAATTTAGTGGGTACAGGATCTAATAGGCATGTTGTTGGTTTAGATGCAGTGATAAGTTTATTTAGCTCTTCCTGTCCTATAGCTGTAAAGCACTGCAGTTTATCTTTTGGTGCGATGAATGAAGCTGAAGTATTATACGCTGTAGAATCTACATTTGTTATTGTATTTCTGATGTTATCTATTTTATCAGTGAAGAAATTCATAAAGTCATTACTATTAAACTGTGCGGGAATATTTAGATCGGGTGGCGTCTGGTTATTTGTTAATCTAGCCACTGTGCTAAATAAAAACCTAGGATTGTTTTGGTTATTTTCTATGAGTTTGTGGATATGCTCGGCCCTGGCAGCTTTTAGAGCCTGTCTATAGCTGGACATACTGTTTTTCCACGCAATTCTAAAAACTTCCAAGTTAGTTTTTCTCCATTTGCGCTCAAGACTACGAGTTTTTTTCTTGAGAGAATGGGTATTACTGTTGTACCATGGCGCAGTATGTTTTTCTCTAACCTTTTTCAATTTGATGGGGGCAACAGCTTCTAATGTATTAGAGAAGATAGTGCCCATGTTGCTAGTTATTTCGTCTAGTTCATGTGTACTTATTGGTACACAGAGCAGTTGAGATAAATCAGGCAGGTTATTTGTGAATCTGTCTTTGGTGGCTGGAACAATAGTTCTGCCCGGACGATAACGCGGAGTCATATAGTTAATATTAGTAATACGCAGCATGCACGATACAAGGAAATGGTCAGTAACATCATCACTTTGAGATACGATATCTATATCACTAAGATCAATTCCATGCGATATAATGAAATCTAGCATATGATTAAAACGATGAGTGGGCCCGGTGACATTTTGCTTGACTCGAAAAGAGTTTATTAGGTCAGTAAACGCAAGTCCTAATGCATCATTTGTGTTATCAACGTGAATGTTAAAATCTCCGACAATTAGCGCTTTATCAACAGTAACCAATAGGTCTGAGAGGAAATCTGCTAATTCTTTTAGGAAATCTGTATACGGCCCTGGTGGTCTATACACAGTAGCCAGAGCAAGAGATACGATAGATTTCTTTTACATATCTGACAGTGTAACATTGAGCATTAGTATTTCGAATGAGTTAAACCTGTATCCTGTTTTCTGAGTAACATTGAGAATCTCACTATATATTGTTGCAACACCGTCGCCACGACCAGGCTGACGGGGCTCATGCTTATAATAGTAACTTGGTGGAGTAGACTCATTTAGACCAATATAATCATTAGGCTTTAGCCAGGTTTCAGTCAAGCAGAGTACATCAAAACAATTATCTGTGATCATTTCATTTACAATAACTGCTTTGGGTGAGAGTGATCTAATGTTTAGGAGCCCAAACTTTAAAAATTGTTTTTGTTCATTTATTTAAAATTTTTCTGGTTTAATCACGATCAGATTTTTTCTAGATCCTGCATTAAATTTATATTTTGACCTCACTATTCGGGGAACAGACACAGTCTTTATAGATTGTACAGCGCAAGTACTTCTATCATTCAAGCAAGTCATCAGGGCAGTTATTTGAGATTTGACTTACTTAGTCATATGGAGCGCAGCGTTCTGGAGATGTTGTCCGACATGAGCTCCGCTCCGACTCTGCTGGGATGCAGGCCATCAGCGCGAAAAAGCCTAGGACGCTCCCAGAAAAGATTCCAGTTATTAACAAAGAGCAGTTTCTGTTCTTTACACCATGACAATAACCATTCATTTAAAGCAAAAAGCCTACTGAACCTTTCGTGTCCTCGTCGATACGTGGGAAGCGGTCCTGACACGATGATCGTCACCACGGGCGATGTGCAGCGCACTGTCTCGATCAGGCTCCTGAAGTCCCTCTTCAGCGTCTCCGTCTGCCGCAGCTTGGTGTCGTTAGCCCCCGCGTGAAGCACGACCGCTCCGGGGCTCTCGTCACCCTTCAGGATCGCGGGTATCTGCGCAGAAACATCGAGAACACGAGCACCAGGGAAACAGTGAGTGTGCACCTTACCTTCAGCTAACGTAGCAGGTCATGGATCTGCTTCTCCACGGCCTCCAGCTCGGGCTGCACCGAATGCAGCTCGAACGTGTCCTCACCTGCACTCAAAGGTAGACACACATCCGCCATTAAAGAAAGTAACAGTGAATAGTGTATTAGTAATGCAAGCGAGATTAGCGGCAACCACGCTGGCGATGTTAGCAGGCTATATGCTAATAGCGGACTCGGGAAGTCAAAATTAGAACTAGTGATAACAAGGCGCTCTGATTGTTTTTGTTGTAGAATACGATAGGGGAAATATTCACACGTTATAGAAATGAAAATTATGGTGTATAAAATTTATTTTAAGATAAAAAATTAGACGACAAAGAATTAACTTGACGGAGCTCATACTCAAAACACACGGCAGCAACAAACAGGAAGTGACGTGTCAGAAGAGTTTAGTAGGCTAATTCAAGTTTAGCAGAATTAACAGATCAATTCCAGAGCACAGGCCGAAGAAAGACTTTGGCTAATTTAACCTTAGTGATGCACACGTCTAGGGACTCAAAATTAAAGCATGCTGAGATTGATTAGATGATGAAAGTATACAAATACACATCAAAATGAAGCAGTCATGCATTTTTAAATATACACAAGTTGCACTTAAATTATATTTAAAACGTACTACTGAATGATCAATGTGTGTAGCTAATTTCTTTGCATTAGGGAGACCGGGGAGTGTTGTAACATGGGGTTAGTTGTAACACTGTCAGTTTGACCAATCAGAAACAACCTGATTTTCGGATAAGAAAGTTATTTTTTTATTAAGATAATTTTTTGCCTAGCATTCATTGTAATGTAGATAAAAAAATGTGACTTACATAATCTTAAGCCATTTCTCTAGTTTAATTTGATGCTAGACATTAATGCTAACTTCAAACCCACATGCTAAAAGAGTTAGCTATGTAATGGAGGGCACAGAATTAAATCGGTGCTGCTGTCGGATAAGGGGTCGGGTGTTCTGTTATGTACTGCGGATGCAGGTTTACCAAACTGGACCTGTGCTGGACCCTGCTTTAAACTGCTTTGCATCTCTCCGTCAGATAACCTCACGTGTATGATGCATTTACAGGTATTTCCCTAAACCGACACACAGCTCATATATTTTTTTCTCCACGGGGTGAGAACGTAATGACTATGAAAACGATTATTTATTTTTGATAATTATTATTTTATTTCAGTTAGTTTTGCAGTAACTGTTGTTAGCTTCGATTTTGATGTTTTTATTTTATTTCAGTTTACAAAAATGTTTTTTGACCAATCGTTTTCGTCTTAGTTTTCGTTTACGAAAATAACCTTGATTCCCGCCTGCTGCCCCTCATAAAAGTTTTCTGCCAGGCAACACAAAACTCTGCAACTGTGACACAGCTTGGTGGCCTATCTCCAAAGATAATTGAAAGAGTTTACGAAGTTTGAAAACGAGTCTTGCTTTGGCGGTTTAGAGAACTCATTTTCTGAGTAGCAATTTACAGTTGATTTGTGGACACTTAAGAAAGGCATAGAGGGTCTGTCTTATCCTAAAGTTGTGCAGCCTGAGGCCTGTCTGTCCTAATCTGCAGATTGAGGTTCTGATAGCTCTGTGTGTGTCTGATTGCTCTCGGTTTCCCTGAGGGGAACTGCCCACCCCCAAGATACGTCCTCCCGCTCTTGATTGGCTAGTTTTTTTTTCCCTCCGCCGCTGTTCAAGCACCCTATTTTGATCATAACAATTGACTGAGAAGAAGAAAAAAAAAGAAGGTAACCACAAGGCAAAAACTGGTAGCTGTTCCTTTTTTCCTCAAGTAAACCTGTGAAATTGAAGTGTGTGCGTTAATGATCTGCTATTTTTAAAGCAAATGCAAGAATTTGAACTTCTCCCAGCTCTCTGCTGTACTGTGTTCTTGTGAGATGTGAAATGTGCAAATGTAGCTGAAGCCTTAACAAGCACTGAGAGCAGCTCTATAGGACTGTTTTGGTTTGATTCACACTATCAAATATATTTAATGTAAAAATAAAGAAATAAAAACAGTCAATAACTTTAAAACTTCTCCAGAGATGTATGATATTTATTCATCAAAAGGTCGCAAATGTATGCAGTAATACTGCCAGCTGCACATTGAAAAACAGATAATTCTGTCAATAACAGCATATTGTTTCAGCTTTAGAGTGATGAAAAAATATATATGTATATACATATATATGTATATTTGTGTGTGTGTGTGTGTGTGTGTATATATACAGAGGATACGGAAAGTATTCAGACCCCCTTAAATTTTTCACTCTTTGTTATATTGCAGCCATTTGCTAAAATCATTTAAGTTCATTTTTTTCCTCAATGTACACACAGCACCCCATATTGACAGAAAAACACAGAATTGTTGACATTTTTGCAGATTTATTAAAAAAGAAAAACTGAAATATCACATGGTCCTAAGTATTCAGACCCTTTGCTCAGTATTTAGTAGAAGCACCCTTTTGATCTAATACAGCCACGAGTCTTTTTGGGAAAGATGCAACAAGTTTTTCACACCTGGATTTGGGGATCCTCTGCCATTCCTCCTTGCAGATCCTCTCCAGTTCTGTCAGGTTGGATGGTAAACGTTGGTGGACAGCCATTTTTAGGTCCCTCTCCAGAGATGTGCAATAGGGTTTATGGCGGGGCTCTGGCTGGGCCATTCAAGAACAGTCACAGAGTTGTTGTGAAGCCACTCCTTCGTTATTTTAGCTGTGTGTCCTTAGGGTCATTGTCTTGTTTGAAAGGTAAACCTTCGGCCCAGTCTGAGGTCCTGAGCACTCTGGATAGCAATTGGCTGCAATATAACAAAGAGTGAAAAATTTAAGGGGGTCTGAATACTTTCCGTACCCACTGTATATATATATATATATATATATATATATATATATAACACTACTGAATATGCGAAAGAAAATATTGAGAAAGAATATACTGTATATACACTTTATATTTATGATATATAAATCTATCTACTGTATATATCTATCTAGGTTAAACATTCGGAAACATTCGGAATAATTAAATTTTTTACGATTGTTTTTGAAAGACATACATGCTGATTTTTCAGCAGCAAATACTCCAGTTTTCACTGCCATAAGATCCTTCAGAAATCATTCCAATATGCAATATATTATATATAAGACCAACCACTGAATGATCTACAGAGTTCAGTAGCTCTGAATGGTGTCAAGGTGCACCAGTCACATAATGAATTCCGCACAATGCTGACCTGTATATAGAAAAGTGGCACAAAAGGCACCATTACAAGCACGTCTGGAGATTGTCAAAAAACATAATAGAGACTCCATTGCAAAGTGCAAAAAGATTTCCTGGTTAGATCACACCAAGATTCCAGCTAAAATTCAACACGATGCATGTGGTGCTAATATAACACTGCCCACACCTCCAAAAAGCACCATACCTTCAGAGAAGTGTGCTGCTGGTGGTGCATCATGCTGCAAGACTGATTTTTACCAGCAGGACTGGGCATCGTGTTAAAATAAAGAGAACAATAGATGGTGCAAAATGCAGAAAAATACGGATACATATTTCAGCCTGCTAAAACTCATGAGAGCGTTTTTCTGCAGGATAAAAAAAAGGCAAAAATTTACTTTGGAGGGGCTAAAGAACAAAAAAAATCTAATTTGAAATGGGCCAGTCAAAGCCCCAATCTCACTCCGGTTGAGAATCTGTCACGCTACTTGAAAATTGCAGAGCACAAGCATCATCCAACCAATTTGAACAAGCAAATCTGGCTGTAAGAAAGGCTGAAATAGTGCTTGAACTGTGTGCGCAGCTGTCAACTGCTGAAAATGTATCTTAAACGTGCTTTTTATAAAATATTAAACAGCAAAGTTCCTTCAAAGTTGTTTTTTTACATTAAACAATGTTGTAATTTATACTGTATGCTGAAGACAAAGCACTGTATATAGATAGAAAGCGACCAAGAGTAAGAGCAACACAAAGGAGAGGTTTTTATGTATGTGTATATATGACTGTCATCCCAAGGTCAGTTCAAAGCAAATAAAAGGCACACTCAGCAATGTGAAGATATGTGTATGGGACTACAGCATACTACATTAAACATACACAAGCCACAGAGTCAACACGCAACCTAGGGCTCAGCTTTAGAGGACAAACCCCCATGAATGTCAATATACGACTTGAAAACAGCAGTCTACACCAGACAGCTCTGCATTTGTCCAGCGCTGGATGTGCCTGATTGTGAATACAGATCTAAGACGTGCTCTTTAAAATTATCGATCAGAACACGATTAGAAGAGCCCTTAAAGGCTTTGCCTTGCATATCTCTCTTATTATTATTTTTTTATTATAACCTCTTTTTAAATGTTATTACGTGGGTTTCAAACTCATCCTGAATCATGGATGTTTTCATAACATTTGCGAATTCTTCGTTAGCCAGTTTAAAGCAATTTAAATTTGGACACTGCTATGGTTCATGGCTGACATAGCCAAAGCCCATAGAGTGCAGCAGTCAGGTTCTAGAAGTAAAAATCCCGTATATAGTGGAATTGATTTAGAGCCATTCCTTGCATAATTATCCTGGCTGTTTTAATGAGTTTTCCACTGGCTTAAAGTGGGAATTGGATTTTTCTTGGAGCAATCTTGTTAAATGCATAAAATCGTATATTTAATTTAGAGATTAAATCGATGGCGAAGTGAGTGTCGTTGGCAGCGCTCGTGCTGTTGTGGACATACAACGAGCGTCACTGAGGAGACGGAGGCAATATATTAACACGCACACTAACATCTCGTTACTGTAATGAAAGCTGTAAATTCAAAGCATGAGCTTTATAAGTGTTTCATGGGAACCGTATAAGCAAGAATCAGGTATTCTGTTGTGTTAGGGAGACTTTATTAATGTTGTTAATTTTCTAAATGGACTGCAATTTTTCACGGAAAGCCTGAAGCCGTCATATTTTAGTCAAACAAGAACGGACATTTCCAATCAATATTGCTGAGCTCTCTCTCTCTGACATTTGTGTCTGTCAAACTGATTTAAAATCTGTGAGGGCAGCGAGTTGAAAAGCTGAGGTTGTTTGATTCACCGCTGCAAACACCTCGCAAGTGCTGTGTGAAGACGACGTGCTGGTAGCTGTGCTCTTTCAGGTCCAAGTTCAGCTGAGTCCAGGCACCTTAAAAGATCTCAAGAAATCAAAACGAGTGATGTGAGTTTGCTATGAGGTTGCCTAAATGATAACAAAATTCACATTTAAAGTTAGCGTATGTCCAAGTTGCATCTTTATTAGTATGAATTAGTTAGGTTCTCATAGATGTATCTCTCATGTAAGGCAAGTATGTTTACTGCAACATGAGTATGTTTTGAGGATTATTATTCTCTGACACCTGTGTTTCTTCAAAAAATGCTGTAGGCTACATATTCTGACAGTACGCAAATTTGGACACTGCTATGGTTCATGGCTGACATAGCCAAAGCCCATAGAGTGCAGCAGTCAGGTTCTAGAAGTAAAAATCCCGTATATAGTGGAATTGATTTAGAAAGTTAACTTATAAATCGTTAAAGACAAACATAATGTGAGCTACAAGATGGTTAACTGATTGTATATTATTTTGTTCAAGCCACATTTGCTTTCTGATAGCAGCTTCCCTCTAATGATCACAGACAGTATTCTCAGTCTTTATTACCATTAATCAGATAAACAAACAAAATGACAAGTTATCACTTGCGTTGAAAGCCAAATCCATTATCAACGGCATAAAATGATCACTTTATAATCATCCCGACTGGACAAAAGACAAAATATCCTATTGAACTCAAATTGAATTTATATATCCGACTGTGACAGACACAACAACAGTTGATACTGAGCATGTGAACAAAGTGACAAATTGAAATCGTGTATTGTTTGGACACTGAGATTCAATCTCCAAACACTTATGCCATCTGAAAAACAGTTTACAGCATCTATCAGAGTGCTTGAATTTGTTGGGGAAGAAATCAAAATGGAACATGTTTCATGACTCAAATATCACAGCTATCTCACACTGCGATAGCGCAGGCCAGGCTGCAACAGGCGTTCGTGGAAAAACTGCCATCTTAACACGTCAAGCTGTGTACGAGTCTGACAGAGACTAGGCTCAGTTTAAACACGCTCATTGCAGGGATCTAACTAGCCCAGGCAAGACAATTTATAGGCTAAGCTTCACATCCGACCGTGTCGTAGCACACCCGCTCTTAGACGCGCAATCGTATTTCTGGATGTATGCTTGCATTCACTAACTGAATCATCAATCTCCTCTCTTGGAGGCTAATTTAGCCGAGGCCTTTTAAATGCTCTGACAAGCCTTGTGTCATTCATCAAACTCAAGGCTCTATTGGCTCTCTCGGCTAGCTTTGATTACACATCATGTCTGTGTGCAAACCACCCTGTTCCACAAACAAAAGCAGCCACTTTAGCAGTAAGATCTTCACATCAAAATATGCACCACCGTCTGGCTGTCCGGATGAATGAAAGGAGTCATGAGGAAATGGCCTCAACATATGCTGCAATTCATGTGCTTTATTACAAAAATCTGTACAAAATGTCTTCCCAGCTTTAGGATTGAGCATGTGTTACTGTCATTTCATATCGATACAATTCAAAATCATGATAATAACGTGTCGGACAACAGCTAAACATTGAATATACTGTAGTAGTAGTAAGGTCTGTGTTGTCCGTATGTTATACACCATTTCACACGTCGCCAGATATTATTTAGGATAATGTCTTTGCATTCTTTTTTCCCTTACAGTTTGCCACTCAGACTCATATTGACAACAGGCCTGCTTTAAAACAAACAGCTCTCAAGATATTCAGCAAGAACCACTGCAGAGAAAAAAAAACTGTACACGGGACAGCATAGAACACTACAAAAACATTTTGCCGTTTTGAGTTTCTCCACTGAGACTGAGGTTTTCAAAGAATGGAATCGGCTTAATACAAAAGACTCCCCTTCAAACGCTCGCTGTCATAAGGGTTCTCTCTACAAACTTACAAAATAACATCTCAAAATAACTCAGGTTGACAGCCTCAACTGAAAGGCAAGTACTATACATTTTCAATGATTAAATCCACTCCGGCCTATCCTGCTCGATACATCAAAATCTATTCACTATGAGTTTGACTTGTATTTTGGTCTGCGGAACTGCGGGATACTTCAGAAGTTGTGATAGCGATGTGCCTCGACCCACATTTTGGGGAAGAACTAAGGCCTGATAACAGACGTGAAGCTATGCATAAAGGATTTTTTACAAAGCAACAGTTGCAGTTCCTCGCAAGGCAATGCGGAAAAGATATCGGTGTACTCGTTTGCTGAATTTAGATTGACTTTTTTTCCATAGAAACATCTGATAGAACAGAAACATTGATTTTTCGAGCATCACTACAGCATGGCTAGCTGGATGGCACTGTTCTCATTTATAACCATGGGTAGAGCACTTCAAATGTCTCTTTGAAACAATTGGTATTCCTGGACCAGCTCACGTGGCCCTGCCATCCACTGTCCATTATTCTCTTGGGCCTGAAGATCGCTCTTTGGGCGCTTGCAACCACACCCCAAGTCCAGACTTGGCAACTAACTGCAATTTAAATAGAAGTGCTTCAGACTCAAATCTCCACCGTCTATTCGTTATCAAAACCGCTGCTCTCTGCAGATATAACTTCCCCCTGCGCATTGAATGTTCCCATTTTTTTGCTCCCCTCTTCTGTCAAGCATCAATGAGTCAGTGGTATTCTCTTGATCATTGTTCATTTCCATTATGCCCTTGATTGAGCAGACCTTGGCAGGAATTTTAATCCCGGCTAGGAGGAGAATATATTGCTGCTGTCGCCGTGACCATACAGGTCGGCTAGCTTCCTGAAGCGAGGTCCCCAGTCGCTCAGATAGTCATAGTTCTGCTCCGAGTCTGTGCTCAGGGAATCCAGGGAGCTGAGGGATTCGGCCACCGAGCCGCTTCCCTCAAAAGCGTATGTCTGCAGGGAGTCGTAGGGAGGCGCGGAAGGATCTACGTCGGCGTCTTTCAGGCGGTCCCATATAAACTCCCGGAAGATCCCGTTGTCTGGGGTGATTTTGTAAGGGGGAGGGCGGGAGCAATAAAGGGTGGGCACCTCCGGGGTGACGTCACGGCGGGCTTTGCTGTCTCTCACTGCATTGAGGTTTCGCAATGCCACCATGTCAAAGGCCTCTGTGTCTTCCTCACCTCCGCCTTCGTCGTCGTAGCGCACAATGTTCTCCCGCACATCCCGGTCTTCGTCCAAGATCAGAGGTTCCTTCTTCCTCCTCCTCATTGTCACAATCAGCAGCACCAGCACTGCAAACCAAAGACAAAAGAATCACACGTTGTTAGTATAAGCAAACCAGAGCTTTTATCAGTGACATGACATATTAGCATCACAGAGGCAAGACACAATGTATACACTATTGTTCAAAAAATTTTTGTTTGAGACTTTTTTTTTTTTTTTGTTAAAGAAAGAAAATTAATACTTTTAATAAGAAAGGATGGATTAAATCGATCAATAGTGAAGACATTTATAGTGTTAGGAAAGATTCAATTTATAAAAAATGAATTTAATTACTGTTTATTTTAATTAAAAAAAATAAAATAAAATACAGCCTTTTCTGAGCAGAAAGTGTGTGGGGGGGGAGGGAATCTTACCGACCCCAAACATTTATAACGGCAACTTTGTCAAGAAACATTTTTTTAAACCATATAATGAAATAATAATACATATTATTTACTGTATACTCTTTTTATAATAGTATATATAGTAAAATAGTGTGTGTGTGTGAATGTGTGTGTGTGTGTGTAAATATTATATGCTTTATAATACTGTAACATACTCTTATGTATTATAATAATATGCATGTTGTTTACTGCCTATAGCATATTTACTAATAGTTTAAATAATTTGTATTTATTATTACTAGTTATTTTATATAGGCATTGTAACTTTCAGATTTTTTTGAAGTTGTTAATAAAACAAAGACTGTTTTATTGGTCTTACAAAAATAGTATTTTACAAGAAAATACTATTTCAATTTTGCTTCAAAATGTCATGTTTAATTCAGTGTGTTACTTGCTAGCTTTTTGTAATTGTTTGTGAAATTTATTTACTATTTCTGAGTGAAAATTGTTAAATTTTAAATTTACTTCATTTATATTAAATGTATATATTTATTTATTTATTTATTGTTTTCTTTTTAATAATAGAGATAGTAAGAGTGGATACTGGAGATATGAGGAGAGTTGTGATTCTCGGGTCACTGAAAAAAAGAAGAAGAAGAATTCAAGGCCTCTTCTCTGATATTGCATTTATTCCTAGTTCTGTTGGTTTCCACCAGACTATTGGGGAGCAAATAGCTGCACAGTGCTGTTTACACCTCGTGCATATAGTCATTACGATTTAACAATTTGCTAACAATGCCAACAAGAAACCCCTTTTATATGGGAGTAGAGTGTTTAATAAATTGCTTCATTGCAGATTCATGTCCTTGCCACAGTAAACAACAATTCCATGAAATATCAGGGACCAGGAAAGGTTAAGTGGCACCAAAGCTTTAAAACACACACACACACACACACACACACACACACACACACACACACACACACACACATCTCAAGCAGTCCATTTACCCTCCATTCAAGATAAGCGAAGGCATAAAAGGTGTAGAATCAGTTAGCACTCGACCATGACTGTATCTCAACAATATTTATGACACCAGACCAAAATATTACTTTCTCATTGTTTTCCCACTCTATAGACCAATTCTGCCCCAAGGCCTGACATTTTAAGCTACAACATGAAAGATAAGCTGAATTATCTCTACAGTTCAATTAGGGCAGATCTGGTACATTAGTTTTATCAATAAGTTCATCAGATTGGGTAGTAATGATTTTAATAACGCTGCTGACAAACCCCAAGCAGGAGGTGTTTCATCTTGGGAGGTGCTCCTGGGAGCAGGAGGTGTTAAAGGAGTAACAGTCTGATCTAATCTCATCCTGCATATTTGTTTACAATGGTTATTAACCATACAGACCCTTATCTGCGCACTAAAACACATGCATGGCTGAGAATTAAACGCATGCTAGCACTTTTGTCTTCTCACTCTTTGCTCTGTCATGTGTGAACATAAGCAAATAGACAGAGATGAACACATAGATGCACGAAGAGCGAGATTTAGAGCAGGATGTGTGCTGTAAATATGGGGCTTTAACGGCCACTTGCTTCCTACCCACTCATACACAAGCTGCTTATTCGGAAAAGGCCAGCATTAAATCCTTTTAATGAGTGCGGCATATGCCTACTGTATGTGTAAAATAAGACTGGATTATATGTCAGTCAGAAAATATCACCCTGCCCTGAAAGCACAGACCCCGTATACAAGCACATCAAAACTATCAACAAGAGGCAAGGCTGCACCATCGCACAAAAGGCATGTGTCTCTGCGATTCAAACCGGAGATCAAATGCAGGGAGAAAGATGGCGTGAAAGAGACTGAGAAATTCTGTCAATACAAAAAGGGAAAAGGGAAAGCACATAGTGTGAAATAACTAACATTAGACACATGCACAAAAAAAGGGAAATAAATCCATTTTTTGTGGTGTGTGGAATGCAAAAACCAATCCTCCGTGTTGCCGCTCTCAGACCCATGAATGCAAAGGAACTTACAGTACAGCCACAACACAGTCCTCCCACGGGAGTCTATATCTCTCTCAATGTAGATAGTGCATATGTGTATTCGGCTGCCAGTACCAAGCTCGAGGGGGAGGGAAGGGAGCAGAAAAAGTAGGGAGAGAGGAAAAGGAGGTGTAAGTGGGAGCAGCCTGAAGTGAGAGAGAGAAAGATAGAGTGGAGGGAAAAGGGAGGCAAACGTCTAATGATCCATCCTTCAGGCCTGCCACAGCGAGTGTGAAATATGGTGCCAAAGTCTCATACTTCATCCTCAGGCCTAGTGTCGTTTTGCAGGGGCAGACAAGCTGGGCGAGTGGGATGGCGAGGCAACGGCTGCACGTGTACAGTCATAATCAAGGTACACATACACACGGGGAATGATATAAACAATAGTAAAGCCAATATCGACCTTAAGTTCAAGAGCAACAGTCTTACACTGGGGTTAATGGTGAAAACAAAAACTACTATAAAACTGAAGATAAAGGAATAGAAAAATTACAAATCTGTCATTGTTTACTCAACCACTTGTCTTTCTGAAAACCTGTTTTTTTTCTCCTGTGGAACACAAAAGGATATTTAAAGGGTTAGTTCACCCAAAAATGTAAATTCTGTCATTAATTACCCCCCCTCCTGTCGTTTCAAACCTGTAAAACCTTCGTTCATCTTCGGAACACAAATTAAGATATTTTTGATGGAATCTGAGAGCTGTCTGACCCTGCATAGACAGCAATACAACTGAAATGTTCCCAATTCCAGAAACGTAGCAAGGAGATCTGTAAAATAGTCCATGTGACATCAGGGGTTCAACCGTAATTTTACAAAGCTACGAGAATACTTTTTGTGCGCGAAAGAAAAAAAAAACGACTTTATTCAACAATTCGTCTCCCCCGCGTCCCCCTGTAGCACCATTTTGGAGAGTATCCTCTGGACGTAAACAACGTATGCTGTTCTGTGTCAGCTGCGTCATGCCGGATCTGTTTCCTACGATGTTGTGATTTGATCTGAACGGAAACAGTGTATCCGTGTGACGCAGCTGACACAGAACAGCATAATAAATAAATACATTTCAGTCTTTTCCTCACTCAAAGCTATTGTATAGGAAGTGTACAGAAAAATTAGTCACTTTAAATAATTTTATAGTGCTTTTTGAAGCTTGTCAGCCTTTAACTAAAGTAAAATCGCATGAATTTGAAAAGTTCTTCATAGAACTATAAATGCCAATAAAGAACCTTCATATTTAAGAGTGTATGCTGTATTAAATACAACAATTCTGTACGGTATGACAATAGTAAAGGAGACAATCTTGAAAACATGGAACAAAGAGTTTGTACCGAAGTTTGCGACATGGCTATCGGAGTTCAGTTGTGTTGTACATATGGAGTAAATTAGGTATGACATTGCTGGGATTTTTCTGGATCTGGGAATCTTTTCTTAGAAATCTTGAATGTGATCATTGGTTTCAGTGAAACAGCTCTCAGGTTGCTTTGGATGTGATTTCTAGGGTGTAACATAGAATTTTTTTTTTTTTAATGATGTGCAATAATATATAAATTTTTCATTACTGGGTTATCTAATATAATCTACTTCGTACTTACATTTTGTACCATATTTTATATATTTTTTGATATATTCTTTGTGTCTGTATTATTGTTTGATTGTTTGCGTGGTAAAATGTTAAATGCTTTAAATAAAATATTCAAAAACTAATAAATAAAAAGAGCAGCATTATGCAAAAATATCTTATGGGTGTCAAACGGGTTCGGAACAACATGACGGTGAGTAAATCATGACAACTGGCATTTTTGGGTGAGCTATCCATTAATGATGTACAGATACATATCCTAAATTTATACAGTTGTGTTTTTAATATTTTCTAGGACAAAAACAAAGCATTTTTGCAACATGAAAACAGTTAATTTCTCTTTTAAACTCAAAGCAACTCAGTTTAAAGCAAAAACTTCATATTTTGCTGAAATCTAATTCAGTGCGAAGCCTTGTTTTATTCAAAACAACCTTATTTACTCCTAAAAGGCACATATTAGTACCTATGTACCCTCAGGGCACTACTATGAACTTTTTAGGGTAAATAAGGTACGAAGAAGTCTATTTGAGTGTACTGCTCCAGTGACGAGCTGTAGTATCCCTAAAGGGAATTATTTTTTTCTGATGAAAGGTTTGAGTTTAAGCCACTGTTATGTGATTACAAGGAGTTATATGGATCTAATGCAGTCTTAAGTCCTAACTGTTACAAACTGCTCTCACTTTAAGGCTTGATTTACCCTCTCTGCAGTTTTGACACAAGATGGATGTTCAACGGGAGCAGCAGATCAATTTAACATTATCCTCAATTTGCAGTAATTGGATTGAGAAAACAATCCGTCATCCAGAATCAATTAAACAACAAATGAGATATTTTGTGGGGGCCTCGTTCTCATCGACCTTTTAAAAATGAGGCAGCGACTACTGGATTATGCTCTGCCCTTCATTCTCTCTTTCGCTCCCTCCCTCGCTTTCTCTCGCTCCCATGCATTCCCTTCACATATCTCAACTACTGCCAATAGCCCAGGGCAGTGAAGACTAATCAAGATATACTGGCGATATGCGGCTCTATCTGGCTGTTGACATTTATGCCGCTGCCCAGCACAAGGTGTTTGTGCTTTATGACACCTGTCTGTCCCTGTGTTTTCACAGTGGCGACATTATCTGCAAAATAAAATATGATTTATTCTGGGTGATATAAGAGCACACTACATCGCCTTAAGGGCCCTCATAAGTATTACTGACTGCCGTCCACTGGCACTGTCAGAGGCCATAGGGGAAGTGGGCCTGGAAGACAAGATGCCCTGCAATCGGTCGCGCAGAGATGGAAAAAGTGATGTCACTGTTGCGAGAGTGACCCATGGACATGAATGTATCAGAGTGCCTCGGGCTTACCTGACCTCTCTGTGTTCCTCCACCTAAGACTGAAATAATGAGCACAAGGTTTCCCTCAGAACAACTAGAGTGACGCAGCGGCTGTCATTATGTGATATGCGCTCCTGAAATCCTTTAGATTACTTTATGCAAACACTGATAAATAGCAATGTGTTTACCACAGCAGTTTGATCGGATCCCTCCTTATGAACTCCATTTTCATCCTATCAAATATTTTATGAACCATTATCAATGTTTGGGCTTGACAGCGCGACTTAGATGTTGTAATAACACTACATAGGCAAGCAAACAATAGAGAGTTCATCTGAAAATCTGTCATCATTTACTTGCCCCATGTTATTCTAAATGTATATTTTTTACCCCATGGAATTCTAGAAGAACTATTTATAGCAGAGCAAGAAAGGGATCTTTTCCTTTTAATGGAAGTGAATGGTGACCAACTGTCATGGTAGAATTTTCAGTGGATAATGACTATGTTCTCACACAAAGCGCATCATGTGACTTCAGAAGCCTTTGAATATATAGTGAATAAGTCATGGAATACTTTTATGATGATTTGTGTGCTGTTTGGAACTTGATGTCCTCTAGTCACCATCCACTTTCAGTGAACAGATTTTTTTCTTTTTAAGTGAACAAAACATTTTTTTTCCTTAGTGTGAAGAACATTTTAATTCTAAAGAACTTCTAAAGATTCTAAAGGACCTTTCTCCACTATAAAGAGTCTTTTGTTCCATGGAAAGGTTCCATGTACATTAAAGGTTCTTCATTGAACCACTGACGCCAACTATAAGAACCTTTATTTTTAAAAGTGTATATGGAAATGAGCAGGATGAACACACTTTTAAACATCTTTTATGTTCAACGAAAGAAAGATTAAAAAAATAGTCATACGAGGTGAAATAACATGAAGCTGAGTAAATAATGACAGTACTTTCATTTCTGGGCGAACAATTCCTTTAATGGAGAAAGTCGTTTGTATGTTGTTAGATAAAAAAAAGATAAAAGACTCAAAGCTGACATTCATTCATTCCCTGGCATGGTTTTAGTTGTGCGCTGCTTTGATAGCTAAAAGGCAACAGCAGGCAAAAAGCTTGTTGATTCATTACTTCGAAAAAAGATAAAAGCAGAAAAAGAAGATTCTTTTCCCTCTGCAGCTCTCCTCCTCTGAAGCCATCCTCCCTTCAACCATGAGTGAGCAGTCTCGAGCCCCTGGGGCCGGACTCTCTTTGCCAAAAATAACTGCATTGCTCAGATCAGGCAGCGCAGTGGTCTAATCCAACTCGTGTAGTTTGGGAGGAGACGGGGGGTAGGGGTGTCGGCACTGGAGAACCCTACATTCACATGAGACGACAAACTACAGGAATGACTATTTGACATAATTTACAGCTGTTAGTTGAGCTCACATTCTGATGATAAATGCTTAAAGACAACGATCAATCAACATGAGGATGGAGTCTGCCACTGTGGGCCACAAGCTGTGCTGTTTAGAGTAGATCACATTTCTCACAGGTTCCTGTTGAACCTGAGGAAGGGCAACAACGCAAGAATCAATGCCAAAAACACTTCTCTTAAAGAGTATTTTTTGTGTTGTCGAGTAAAAACATCTAAAATGTCTTTCAAAAAGATAAAATTTACTTATTAAGAAGCAAATCTGTGCAAGATATTAACATGTTTTCTTATATTAAGAAAATTTCTCTTGAGGTATGCTACCGTTCAAAAGTTTGGGGTCAACAAGAATTTTAAATAGTTTTATTCAGCAAGGCCACATTCAATAGATCACAAAAGTGACAGTAAAGACATTTATAATGTTAGAAAAGATTTATATTTCAAATAAACGGTATTCTTTTGAACTTTTGTATTTATAAAATAATCTAGAAAAAAAACACAAATTAGTTTAAAAAAATAAAAATAAATAATAACTTTGATAATAAGAAGAAATAGTTTTTGAGCACCAAATCAGCATTTTAGAATGATTTCTGAAGGATCATGTGACACTGAAAACTGGACTAATGACTGGAGTAATGCCAAAGTTTGAAATGGCAGCATACATTTATTTTTAACCATTTTTATTAAGTTGTTTTTCTTGCTTTAAGTATGTAAGTAACTTCAGTGCATTTACGATAAAACACATGAAACAAGCTACTTGCCAATTGGGTAAGAAACAAAAGAAACCCTCTGAAATCAAGTCTTTATGTCTCAAGCAATTTTTCTCCTTTTTTTCTTTTTTTACTGGAAAATAAAAAATATTTTTTGAAGTGATGTTATATATGGTGCTCCAAGTCATGTGTGAGAACAGCAGAGTTCTAAAGAAACGTGAAATTGAAATATATTGCACTTGGCTTCACTGCAGTGGATTATTTCAGATCTACCATTTAGTTGTACGTCTCTATGGAGATAGAAATGAACTAGTTCATATTTGTAATGGCACCAAGGAAGCAGACAGAGCTTCTTTTGTTACTTATTCGTCATCTGTGCGCTCAGGGGGAAAAAAGAGAGAGAGAGTAATCAAACAATGGAAATTACTGGGGCTCGGTTCAAGATGTGTGTGCACACACAAATTCCCGTCTTGTCACAATAACAGCACACTTTTTTTAAGACAGAGACAACATCTGTCAGCAAATAGACTTGTGGTTGTGTCCATGGACAGATCTCCACATCAAACAATCAGCTAATAAGGCTCCAAATAATAAGTTATCATACAGACCAGCAGCCTCCCAGCAGAGGGTAAACAAGTCAATTGTGGCCAAGCAGACCTCTCGGCGCACACCACATCCCAACTGTTGGAGCTGTTGTGCCAGCGCTTCTAAAATAATGGCAGCCCGTCTGTGTGCTAAATGTCAGTACGGGGGAGGTGGAAATGCAATAAAGCTCGTAAAAAATGGTTTTGTTAAACAATAACAAAAAATGGACAAATATCATCTGATTGGAAGCTGCATTCAGAAAGCACAGTAGCTTTGTCTCAATGACAACATGAAATCAAAATCAACCCTATATGCTTTATTAATAAATGTCCCTGTTCCTACTGCACATGATTTATAACATTATTTAAAAATAAAAATAAATAAATAAAAATACACTACTGTTCAAAGGTTTAGGGTCATTTTTTATTGCTTTTGAAAGAAATCTCTTATGCTCACCAAGACTGCGTGTATTTAAAACATATTGTGAAATATAATTACAATTATAATAAGTTCAACTGTTTAAAATAACTGCTATTATAAAATGTAGTTTATTCCTGTGATGGTGAAGCTGAATTTTCAGCAGCCATTACTCCAGTCTTCAGTGTTACATGATGACATTCTGATTTGGTGCTCAAGAAACATTTCTTATTATCATCAATGTTGAAATCTGTTGTGCTGCTTAATATTTTTGTGGAAACCATGTTCCATTTTTTCAGGATTCTTTGATGAAGGGAAAGTTAAAAAACAGCATTTATTTGAAATATAAATCTTCTTTTGTAACGATGTAAAAGTCTATACTGTCACTTCTGATCAATTTAATGCGTACTTGCTGAACAGAAGACTTACAAAAAAAAAAAAATCTTAATGTACTGACCCCAAACATTTCAAGTAGTGTATTTAAAAAAAAAAAAATGTTTTAATCAAAATTTAACTTTTTTTTTAGCCTCTGAAACTATTTTATTTTTATAAATCAATCCAAACCCAGATGAATACATCAACTCTCACCCTACATCCTTTCCTGCTGAACATTCACATTACAAAAGCTAAATGCTGTTTCATAAAAAAAAGCCATTTGTGTGTTGATTTGATCATTCAGACCAGTCGGACAAAGCAACACTGGTTCAACCAATGCCATGAGTTTTGAGGCAGGACTATCCATTTTTTTTAACATTTATGGCAGACTATGGAAATGTTTGGTAAGCAAACAAAGAAATGCAGCACTTTGTCAAATTCAGTCTGTATAATTAAACAGGCTTATTAAAGGGATAGTTCAAAAATGAAAATTCTGTCATCATTTACTGTACATCATCCAAACCTGTATTCATGTTTTTCTTCTGTGGAACACACGAGAAGATTGAAGAATGTGAGTTACCAAACAGGTGATGGGAGCCATTAATTTCCATAGTATTTTTTTTTCTATAATATGAAAGTCAGTGGCTACTATCAACTGTTTGGTTGCCTATACATTCTTCAAAATATTTTATTTTGTGCTCAGCAGAAGAAAGAAATTCATACAAGTTTAGGATGACATGAGGGTGAATAAATTATGACAGTTTTCAATTTTGGGTGAACTATCCTTTTAACCATTGCTTTATGTGTTCAGGAGGGTTAAATGTATCTCCTACCAAGTAAAGTGATGATGCAAGCCAGGATGGCAACGAGAGCTCCAGTGCTGAGTCCAGCTGACAGCATGAAGGCCTCTGTGCCACATGACTGGGGTGTCCCATCAGGGTCACAGTCACACACTCGAATAGACAGTGTGTTAGTGCTGCTGAGAGCAGGGGTCCCGCTGTCCACTATCAACACCGGCAGTCGATACATAGCCTGGTCCCTCCTCTGAAAACCACCCCTCTTAGTTAGAATAGAAGCGGTATTGTCTGCAGAGAGAAAGAGATAGATATATCATGTGAAAAGTGAAAAAAATGACTCATATGAATAGATAAAATGAAGTCTTTTTGGTCTTATTAGGAATAAGACGAGTTCTGAGTATTCGCTATAAACTGTCTTAATGAAATCCCATACCTTTATTGTCTCGGAGGGTGAAGTTCATGTTCCCAGCTGTCTCTACAGTGAGGGAGAAGACGAAGCGATGCCCGCTGGGTGGTTCATCTTTATCCACTGCACTTATGGTTTCAATGACCTAAGACAGTGTCGAAGAGGGAGTACAGAACAGGAAGATGAATACTGCTGTTATTGCCTCACTCCAAACAAAATAACTGCAGTGTTGCTATAATAATGAATGTTTGAGATTATAGGTAAACCTGAATATTTCATGAATGGAATTCATTACTTGATATGTTTATTAATTAGTACAAATTAATTGAAATGAGTAGCATATATCAATATTTGCTCAGAATATCACCAAAAGGAATATTATTTAAGACATTACATTATTGTGGCAGGTTGAAGCACTGAACAAGTCAATTAATTATGATAATTAATATATTAAGTCAATATATTTTATTTCCATATAATTTAACATACCCTGTACAAATATATTCACAGATTCTTCAAGCAGCTATTGTATCTACCTGACCTGAACATTACTGCTTTTGTTCATATAATCTAAGTGAATCAGTCAAATGAACTAATATATTTACTTGAATGTAATTATTTAGATGCTACAGAATAGTTCTAGATTATTTGCAAAAACATTTTTAACGTCCACAACAACACGTTTTGCAATTGTTTTATTATTATTATTGGTCTATGTACACATACATCAGACAGACATCTTTGGCAGTGTTGTGTCTCACTGGCTTTTCAGCATCTTCCACAATGGAAGTCTTATTTTAAGACTGTGAGACAATTAAAAAAAAAAAAAAAAAAAAAAAAAAAAAAAAAAAATTAATTCAACCTCAAGATCCCTGCAATTTTGAACACATTTTAAACATAATAATTAACTAATTTAACATGTTGAATTGATGCCCACATTTTATGCTACAACACAGAAACATTTCAACCATCAGCCGAATTCAAGGAGGTGAACTTGGGAGGGGGAAAAACAATTCACAAGTTTAAATCATGCTGAAAACAACATCAGGAGGATAGTCTAAGCCAGTAAGCTATCTGAGTGAGACTACGCTCATATGGTATCTAAGGATTTAGCAAAGTATAGGGCCATCCCGGTCTAAATCTGGACTGAAACCCCTAAAGCTGGGCAAAGTGTTGCATTTTAGTGATGAATATCAGGGTGACCCATCAGGTGGTACGCTAAGAAGATTCTCCTGACACACTGTTGTGGCCTAATCTGTGGGCTTTGGCTGGGTTAAATACTCTGTGCACAGCTCTTCCCTTGTGTCAGGCTGCAGTTAGCACAAACTCAATCTGCTTGAAAAATCTCCTAAAACCTTACGCACAGGATGAATGCAGCGGAGCCATGGCTAGCGGACACTCCTGTATCATTTCCTCATTCGTCTGAAGAATATGACCTTGTACTAACCAAGAGCTTTTCAGCGCTTTAATTCTCCACTCAGTTATTTTTATTAAACACCGCCCTCCATTTACACTAAGTGAGTATTTGGCAATGGGAACTCTGACAGATTTATCATTTATCTGTAAATATTTTTGAAATCGTAAAACGTTGCGCTATTAAAAACCTGCATAAACGACACAAGCAGAGATTACAGTAAACTGTGACAAAATTAATTACAGATAGTCCATTAAGGCGAATGCAAAGTGTATTGATAAAATCACTGAGGCAATGGGTTCATTTAAAATGAATAAGAACATCTTGTCAAGGCAGAGCGTCTTAAACAAAACCTGATTTCGCTTTCACCAACCGAGGAGAGGTGGAAAAGTAAATAATTTTTAGAATAATACTGTAAAAACACAAAATGGCTCTTGTGTAGCCAATAAGTGCATTATATGGAAAGATATGAGGGATTTAAGCCTTTTTGCTGTACATGTAAAAATGGCTGGAGGGCAAGGAATCTCTCCTGTGCCACCTGATTTTACAGAGGGGAAAATCTTCACCGTGGTGAGTCTGCCAGTGGAGAGTTAGCAGTCACGAGTGCTTTAAAACACCAGTCTCTCAGCCTGCCACTGCTGACCATGTCTCTGAGGCATAAAGAAACAAGACAGAATATAGACGACCTTAAAGAGATTAAAAAAAAACCTGGGAAAACACTCACTCCTCATAATCTAATCTGTTAAATCAGCTGTAACAAATCACCTGGCTCATTTACAGACCCCAGCTTCAATTCATATTAAGGTTCTATTAAATTCAAAAAGTCATATTAGGAACAAAAGAGAAACCAAGGGCACAGAGAAAAGAGCTTTGTGCTGGGAAACGAAGGTGAAGACATACGTTTGGTGCCTGTGACCCCATTACAGGCACTTGTTGGATGGGGATCTGGGGACCTTTTTCAACAAGCCATCTGTTTTAGACTCGCATGCAATGATGGGGAATATTCCCTCTCGTATCATGTACATAAGGGATGGGTGGTTATGATTGCCTAGTCATCCAACAACTGACTTAATCTAGATATTTTTAGAGTTTTCAGAGTTTTAGAGACCATTCTTTAAATGTTTAGGAATTGTCAACAATAGCGAAGATGACATTGCACTAATTAAACAATACTTCTAATGAAAATAAGATATTAACAATGCACTAACAATGTTTTCAAATAGAAATAATTTGGTTAACACAATTTAACACAGTCATACAGTAAGTAATCCAACCAAACTTTCCATTTTAAAAAGAAAATGCCAGAGCATTTTCCACCAATTAAAAATAGTGCAACTTTTAAAAACACATATTGAGACTGCATTCTGATTTGTTACATTGCGCTAATTGCTTTTCAATTTTGAAACTTTTGAGTTTTTGCTCTCTTTATGGCAAGTGAATATATAGGAAAAAGTGAAAATTTTAATTTGCACTCAAAACCTGGTTTCATTTGCTCTCAAAAACCAGGCAACATGTTTACCATGAAACTATTCATTCTTACTCCATACAGTCTCTTTCAGAGTGTCTGGCTTCTTGATGGAGCAGGTGTGAAGCTCTATATATACAAATGTGCAGATGAGGTCTATGAAAACAACGAAGTGGAGATACACTTGCAGATAACAATGTAACAGCAGGCTGAAAGTGCCTATTTCACCTCAGTCGCAAATAGACAAACAGCATTTGCGACTATTTTGCGAGGCACTGATGTGACAAAGAATGTAAAAGTGCCATCACTGTTTGTTGATGATATTGTGCCTCACGGCAAACACTCTGTCTGATCAAAATTCTTCATCTAACAGCTCCAGAACGCCTCACTCAAAGGCTCTGACTTTCAGATTCGGTCTCCAAAAGCACTCCAGGATGTCTGAGAGCCTCTGTTCTACAGGTACAACAGTTTAAGGGCCGTTATAAGGACAGAGTCATCGTGCTAAGAATCACAAGAGAGATCTGCGCTATCGAGACAGCATTTGACTATCAGTGCAGCATCGCTCAAGTACTCCCATGGCTGAAGATATGGAAGTGAACATGAATCACAGGGGAAAATATATCATTATGAAAACATATAGGCGCATTCATTTCTATTCAGAGAAAGAGAGACCATTCTACTGTTCCTCTGAGAGGCAGGAAAGTAATTTAGCCTCTAATATGAGAGAGAGCTCTGAAAGTTAGAAGTGATGGAAGTCTGGGGTGTCCAAAACACACAGAGAGTGTTCTTGGGGGACTATGGTAATGCGTTTCAAGGCTGAGATAGCATTTGTCAAAAGAGCCCACCAGCATCTTTTCACTTAGGCAATACAAACACAGTTCCCTGTGAGTCTGGGACACAGGCAGGCCAGGACTAATTGTTATGGCCCAGACAATCATGCCACTACAGGGGATTGTATCTCATGCTCAGTAAACCCTGTAGCCTTGTTCTGTCCTCTCTTTGTTTTGAGAGATCTTGTGGGAGGGATTATTTTTCTTAAGAAAAAGAAAAACATCCTTCAGTATTCATTCACTTCTCCCAAAAGAAATGATCAGATCAAGTCAATTTCTGATACACTAATAAAACATTGTAATTGAGTGAGTAAGATTTTCAAACACCTCTGCAAATTGACTATTAATTCTCCTCTAAATAAACATCGTCTGTCAATGAAACAATTACAGTTACTAAGTAGGGTTTATATGGAAGCTTGTTTCTTGTTTCTGACGATTTATAAAAAATAATAAATAAATAAAATAATAATAATAATAATAATAATAACAATAATAAAAGAATGTGATTTCTGTCCTCTCTTTGTTTTGAGAGATCTTGTGGGAGGGATTATTTTTCTTAAGAAAAAGAAAAACATCCTTCAGTATTCTTTCACTTCTCCCAAAAGAAATGATCAGATCAAGTCAATTTCTGATACACTAATAAAAACATTGTAATTGAGTGAGTAAGATTTTCAAACACCTCTGCAAATTGACTATTAATTCTCCTCTAAATAAACATCGTCTGTCAATGAAACAATTACAGTTACTAAGTAGGGTTTATATGGAAGCTTGTTTCTTGTTTCTGACGATTTATAAAAAATAATAAATAAATAAAATAATAATAATAATAATAATAATAACAATAATAAAAGAATGTGATTGTGAGATACAGCTTAAAAGAAGAAACTCACATTGTGATATATAGTCACAAATACAAGAAATAATCACAATTATAAGTTAAATTGGCATAAACCTGCAGTCATGAGTTGCATTTACAAGAAAAAGACACAACCAATTAGACACAAAGTCACAAATTCGGAAAAATACATTTGAAATTGTGAAATATAAAGTCACAATTGTGAGATAAAGTCACAATTATGAGAAATAATCACAGCTGTGAGATAAGAAGTTGCAAGAAATTAAGTAGAAATATATAGAAATAGCTGCAACTGATGTGATCATAATTGTGAGAAAGTCTGAATTACGAGAAATAGTCACAACTGTGAAATATTATGATGCAATTGTGAGATAAAGTCGATATTATGAGAAATAGCCGCAGCTGACACAAAGTCTAGATTGTGAGATAAAGTCAGAATTATGAGAAATCTGTGAGACATGAAGTCACAAATTAAGATAAATAAATGCAATTGTGAAATATGAAGTCACAACTGTGATATAAAGTTGCAATTACAAGAAAATAAAATCAGAATTAGAAAATAAATGCAGTATTAGAATATAAACATGAACTTCTTTCTGTGTAGCTTTTATAGAGTTACAGTAGTAATGCAGTAGATGCTCTGAGAAGGAAAGGCACTTATAGTTGAGTAGAATCAGTCATGTTTTCACCACTGGTTTTAGTCCTCTGACATTACCCACTGCTTTCAAGATTAATGGAGCATCATGTCACAAAATTTGTCAATGGCTTTTATCATTCCCATTAGGACTGAACAAAGGTCCAGAATGTTTCCTCTATGCACTCATAGCGAGTGTTTAGTATGTAGCATTCGTAATGCCCTTTATACCACATTCATCTTAGTAATGACGTTCTGACAAACATTGGAATATGAATGCGACAGAGAATGTGTTTGAATCAGGGCATGTTGCTGGCTCGAAAATGAGGAACCCATTGGTTTGCTTGTGTGTGTGTTCTGCAATTGCCTGCTGAAGGACTTCACATTTGGCTACTTGACACAATGCCACACTCCCCAACAAACCAATTTCATGCCACAGTCACCTCTGTCTCATTTGCATCAGTGTAAAGCTTTTTCCGCATGAGCGCACAATGTTTTGATCCCGTGATTAGAGTGATCTGCAGCAGAAAGCCACCAGAATCCTGTTGTTATCATTTTGCCCATCTGTGGCTCTCGCTGCTCTTTACTGACTATGGATCAGTACTAAGGTCCATATTCTTTCAGGTTGAGTTTCTGATGAAGGATATCAAAATATATACATATAAACTAATGAAAAAATAAAAGAAGCATTATTATAACCTTGGTTTAAACCATTTTAATAATCTGCACACTGCAATACATAATCTGAAAATGAGATCTCTTTTCATTTTGCTTCCAACAGTAATGCTGCACAATTAGTTTCATACAATATCAGAAAAGTTGTGACATAAATAATCATTTCTGTTTATTGGACTATACAGGTTTCAAATCGCATTTGATATGAAAGCCTTTCTGTTGAAGAATCAAGAGCCACAATACCTGTCCTGGCCCAGCACTTTCACACAGGATGGTCTCATACTCTATGGCAAAAACTGGTGCGTTGTCATTAATGTCCATCACCGTGATCAGAGCCACTCCTTTCCCAACCTGTGACGGATCCACTGAAATCACAGAGAAAAATATGCATGCATGAACAGGCTAACAGATGAAAAAACATGAGGACACCAGCACATTTATTCCAATATGTTTAATTTATTTAAATGTGTTACATTATATGTGCCTTGCCATCTTCCTGGCCACCATTGGTTTTTCTCACTGAGGGCACTAAATCATCATTTTCTGTAATTCTGAAGTGAAATTATTTGTATTATGAAAAGATTTTACTTCACCAGAAAAAAAGTCTGTAAAAATCTGTATAATTTGAATATATTATAAAAATAATAAAATTAAAAAATGTAAAAATAAATAAAAAATTAATAGTATGAAATTAAGTAGTACAGTAAAGTACATTCATTATGAATCTATTAGGGATGCAACATATAAATATAAACAATAATAATACAATATAAACCTATTTTTTCGGTTCTGATGGCTTGGCACATCAAAATGTCTTTTGTCATTTAAAATGTGATTTTTAAAACAAATTAACAAAAATAAAAGAAGAAATAGAACTCATAATACGGACAAAGGCATACAGCCATCGCTGTAGCTGAATAAAAAGATGATGAATGATGAAACATGAAGTCAAGAAAGACTCAACAGCAAAAACATGTACTGTTTTGTTGGACAGCAGGTTTAGAAACACTTCTCATTACAATTTATTACAAGGGAAGATGTTTGGCGTGTTTCTTTTTCAGTGGGGAGGAGTTTCCTCATCTCAGAACGTAAACTCACGGGCACACACAACAGAGCCAATTCGGAGAGAAATAAAATGCACGGAAATTATTGAAATGCAAAACCAGAAAAACGCAATTCACAAGGGCGTACTGAACCGTGGATGTTGTACCGAACGGCCAGTGTTGGGAAGGTTACTTTGGAAATGTAACCTAATAGGTTACAGATTACAAGTTACTATATTTAAAATGTAATAGTAGTGTAACTTTTTCCAATTACTTTATTAAAGTAATGTAACTGATTACTTTTTGATTACTTTTCTAAATTTCTAATGAATGTTTTCAACTGTTAATCATTTTCAAACATTTACACCATGCAGGGTTAAAATCCTCCACAAAATCAGACATTAGTACTGCCTTTTATTTTGAGATTGATCTGAAGTTCAATGCAGATTTAAAATCATAAGAAATAGTTTACTGATACTGTTTTGGAAACCAAATCTTTGCATAACTACAGGAAACACTGCAGCTAACAATGCTTTGGATTTCTTTTCTTTTTTTTTAAGTACAGTAGGCCTAACCATGTTTTTTTTGGAAAATGGATTACCATCTGTCTTTATTTTTACTACAAATTCCATGGTTAAACTATGGTTAGTGTAGCCAAAACCATGGTTAATAATTTGGTTACCATGGTTAGGTAAAATCATTGTTAATTTCCCTAAGGATTGTGTTGTTGTCTGCCCTATCTCCCCCTAAAGCTATTGTAAACGATATGATTATTTGTCTGCTAAACTACTACTGTAACTTTACAGTAGATAATGATGTCCTTTAGTACACAGTATTTTGAGTGATGATTGATGAGCAATGGGCTGCTACTGCTTAACTAAGTAAACAAAGACAAAACTACAGTAGCATATTTACACATGAAACTGACCTGCACTTGAAATCCTGAACAGTAATTTTGCTTCTCTGCTCCACCTGTGCGCTTATACAGTCCACTCAAATCTCTTGCATTGATTAATTTACTCTGATCTAAACCATTTGGCGGAGGCGCGGAGGGGGCGCGAGCTGAAGTGCATTCCCAATCACGACTAACCGATTCATGATTTATTAGAGATGTATTATCGAATGTCGAATTCGGAAACATTCGGCAGGCAACTATATAATAACAATAATATTAAAAAAGTGGGCAAAATCAGCTGCCAAGCCACCCGGATCTCCCGATGACCAGTCCGCGCCTGATTTCCACAGAGAAACGCAGAACATGCAGGATTCATATTGTCCTTTTGCTGCTGAATATTTACAGACCCTAGTCCATATCGCATTTTGATTCAAGTGTACTGACCAACTTTTGATTTATTCATCCAAATGTTGCATATTC
>NW_015505508.1:424217-466101 GCF_001515645.1 Sinocyclocheilus grahami
GGGCTGCTACTGCTTAACTAAGTAAACAAAGACAAAACTACAGTAGCATATTTACACATGAAACTGACCTGCACTTGAAATCCTGAACAGTAATTTTGCTTCTCTGCTCCACCTGTGCGCTTATACAGTCCACTCAAATCTCTTGCATTGATTAATTTACTCTGATCTAAACCATTTGGCGGAGGCGCGGAGGGGGCGCGAGCTGAAGTGCATTCCCAATCACGACTAACCGATTCATGATTTATTAGAGATGTATTATCGAATGTCGAATTCGGAAACATTCGGCAGGCAACTATATAATAACAATAATATTAAAAAAGTGGGCAAAATCAGCTGCCAAGCCACCCGGATCTCCCGATGACCAGTCCGCGCCTGATTTCCACAGAGAAACGCAGAACATGCAGGATTCATATTGTCCTTTTGCTGCTGAATATTTACAGACCCTAGTCCATATCGCATTTTGATTCAAGTGTACTGACCAACTTTTGATTTATTCATCCAAATGTTGCATATTCTGCGTTATAAGAATTCCAACCAGTCTGTGATTTCCGCATGGCGGAAATCATAGGGCAGTAGGCCTATGTCTCATATTTTAGAGTAGTCAGAGCAATTTGGGAAAGAAATCAATTAAATCTGTATGTGGATGTGTGTAAATATTCAAATGTAACCCCCTTTGTAGTCGTTAACATTTTCATAAGTAACTGTCATTTAATTACACATTTTTTTCTTAGTAACTATAACTGATTACGGTTACATTTATTTTGTAATTAAATTACGTAACGCCGTTACATGTAACTAGTTACTCCCCAACACTGCAAATGGTTCAACAATATATTGAGAATTGTAGCATCCCTAGTACTGTATATGTATAATAAAGGTAGAGACCAGCTTGCTGAGAATTTTGAAGCAGTTGTCACAAAAGTGAGCTAAGTAGACATTTAACTACACTTGCATTGAGATCTGAACTTTCCTTTAGAGCTTCACTTAAATATTCCCATTGATGTTCTTACGAGTGATTGCAAATGTACTTCTCCTACTGCGGCTTCCTAAACTTTGTTCTCTTGGTTCATTTTATCCAGAAAAATAAATGAGAAGTCATTTATATCTCACAATTGTTCAGAAGCTTTAGTTACATTAACAATTTGACCATTTATATACATAAGAGACAGAACTGCAGTGTGGAGTAAATCTTAGAAATGAAAGTCACGACGATAGATGCAATACAGGAAACTGAAATAGGAATTAGCTGCTGAGGTTTTTTTGTGTTGTTCCCATGAGTGCTGAGGACCATAAAAAGGACTCCAGGAAATGTACTGCTGCAATAGAATTTTATGTGACTTTGAACCAAATTTGAGCTGTCTAAACAGGCCAATCGCAATATCATCCCATTTATCAGCAATCTGATCCAAAACAGCAGATGTAATGGCCTTTCTGGTATGACTCGGGTGTAGGATATCAGACCGAATCAGACAATCTAAGATTTGGTCAAAACATGGTTGAAACATGAGGAGCCGAATTCCACAGAGGCCCAAGACAACAGGATGTTCATAAATCAGACCCTAGCACTAGCCAGTCTAAAGCAAGCCTAACCAACTCTTTCACAGAACAGCTTTCAACATTAACACAATAGGAGCACACTGATCATAACAACTCAGGAAGGAGATTGTCAATTTTAGGGCAAGTAATCAAGATTAAATGGTCAAAGAGATGACAGCATGACTCTCACGTGATAGTAAACACAATCACGAGCCCTGTAGATTGACTTCCCCCCAACTCTAACAAAGAACAGACTTTCAGAGATTCCTTACAGACCTCTTAATCTCAGGTCTTCATACATTCACATACATTCACAGAAACTGCCTTTCTATGCATCTAAATGACACTAAAATACTTGTGAGCAACTAATCATTTCTATGCATAACTCCATATCATGTATGTAACCCACACATCAGACTATCAGGTCTTAATCATTTATTGTGTATGTATTTTGAATAACTATTGAATAGTTTATAGGATCACATTCATGTTTAGTATGTGTGTGTTTGAATCTTCTTGCTTGAAACGTTTCTTCCAATCAATTCTTTGTCAAATGTATCATATTCTTGTTATAGAAATCATGTCCAAAATTATACTCTGCAAGAGCGGGAAAAACTCGGACCATGTGACTGATAAGATAACATTTGATTTATGAATTGAGAGGAGAAATATACAACACCCCTAGCAAAGACAGCGTCTAATTGGTCAAAACACCATTTGGGAGGTGTCCAAAAGCCCAGTTTAAATACTCAGGACACCATCAAATCACGCTCTTCAACTCTTCCTTCCGCCCTTTTTTGCCTTTTTCTAGTCACCAGTCATCACCATTTGCGCTCTTTGAGCGTGCTCTGGCTTACACGCCAGCTCCTCCAAAACCATGAGGAGAAACGCCACCTAGCAGAGCATGTGAGCAGAGCGGTAATATTTCCTTAAGAGCGCAGAGCGCCTTTCTGAAGATTCCACTCCGCTCGCTCAATATGCTCAGCGCCGCTCACTCAACCCAGAATGCCGTTTGGTGATTTGCTTGTTCGAGATCGAGAATCTGTAGAGATCGAGAATAGTAGAGCAGTTATGGAGTTCAGATATTGTTTCAACGAAATTGCAAGCCTTATACATAAATGTAAAGTAAAAAATCTAAGTTAAGAATGAGCAGGGAGAAGAAACTGAGAGGGAGTGCGGGGAGAGTTAGTAAAGATTCATATTGGAATCTGAAGCGGCACATTGCCAGAAAGCACGAGGATGTGCTACGCAAACATGGTGCCGCAAAAGGTGAGTTACATACCATAATAAATGAATAAGCAGGTAGGCTAAGGTTATATTCGGTTATACGGAGCCCCGATCATGACATGCAGACAAAATCACAGCCACAAATGTCCATAGAGCGGAAAACGTAGCTTCGCTCACATGCTCTGCCACCTAGTCTCGTCAAACTTTACTTCTATTTCTTTACTTTAGTTTATTTTCTTTTCCGTTGAGAGTTTTGTGGTTCGAGTTAAGTTTTGCCTAACGCCGCATCTCCGAGTCTGACCTCGAGTGCCGTCTAAAACTTTAACCAGACCACAGCTCCGCATCATCAGCCAACGCCCAATCACTGGCTTCCCAAGACTGAACTTCCAGTCAATCAGCGACCGTACGGGCACGGGGGTTCCCTTTGTTGAGGTCCTTGCAGAACAGGGGGTTTCCCCCTCCAGATTCTAGCTGAACTGGTGCATTTAATATAAATTTTAACCTCATTGAGGAACTCAATGCGAGGGTTAATTAAGTGATTGATGGTTGTTCAGATCTATGCAATTGCACATATTGCTGTAAACTTGGGATTTCACATTTTCATTCTCTTAAACTAATTATTTCCTCACTTTCTCTCTTTCTGCAACTTGTGTGAATGCGTATGTTTTTGTGTTAGATTAGTTTATATGTTTTAGATTTATCCAATAAAGCCTTATTTATATTGAAAAGAGAAGTATCTTGTGTTTTGTGCTTACAAGTTCATGTCTTAAACTGCCGATCTTGTTACTGTGCTAATTAATAGTATTTTCACTATACTTTGGATATTAATATCCATTGCAGAATTTATGTCATACTGCTCGTTCAATGAATCGCTGGCCGTCTCAGTGATCAGCCGTAAAACAGTGATTCTGTCCAAATTCCCTTTAAAATCTTAAATGATTCCCTTTGAGCTAAATTGACCTGTTTCCCTTACACAGGTATAACATAAGCATATTAAAAGTTAAGCCCTGCGAACATCTGATTTGTGTTTTTGTTCTACTTTTAGCACATAAGGTGATATTTTCAACCACCAGGCATACTGCACTTGGCAATCAACAAATTACTGCACAAGGGTGTGAGGTTATTTTTGTTGTATAACTATGCAATGTAGATATCTCAAATGGTATTGGTGCTTAAGCACAAGCGAACAGCAAACACCTGTTGAGGGCATACTGCCTCTAGTCAACCAGAACAGACACAGCTGCTAGTATTCTTTGAGTAGACTGACTGCTGTTTGCTAGTACATTCGGTGCATGCTCACAATGCACTACAAAACCAATAAAAGCATTTCAGTTGTGTGCTAATCGGCAAAATCTCTATGCATTTTTGCAAGCTGTCCTGTCATTATGAGCTTTCCATAATTTTGGCAGCGGTGATGATATTGAGGGCATTGAAGAGGACAAAACGCGGTCATGGTCTTCAGCCAAATGAGTTGATGGAGAGCAAAAATAAATCTATTCTGCAGGTGTGAACATGCACCGGCACTGGGGTGGAAATATGCTGGCTCATTCGAAGTTTATTTCAATTGAAAACCCAGTGATTTATTGTGCGTACCACACTAGCTTGACTCTTTACATGGCTAGCAGAATTCAGCCTAACTGTCTAATCCAAATGCTGTTCTGGTTTAGGGAAAACGCATATCCCAACAAAACCGCACTAGTTCTTCTTCCACCCAAGATATATAGAGCCCATCTGCCTCTGTGCCGTACACACCTGGAGGAAACATGCTGAGTTGCTGGCGGGGAGAGAAAAACGGCGTGCGCTTTGAGCTAATTCATCTATTAATTTGACTTTTTAGAGGATGAGGGATATACCGGGAATTAAACCCAGGCAGACTGCCATCGCTGGATGCGTCCCGTAACTTGCTTTACAATGCTCTAAACAATAAAATAGGTGATAAGTTACCTCAGCGTCGATAGCACGGACAGTGGCTGTTAAGCACATTGTCATGGCGGTGACTATAATGTCACAACTGACGCCCCTGGGCACTGGCTCATAATTCGCCATGTTAAGTGCAGTCACAAATGTAATAGCTCCGCAGTTTTTTGACCAATTAATTTTCTTTACTTTTCCAAGACCTTGCCAGTCATTTGTGATTACTAGATAAAGACTGTTATGATAAATCATTTTAGAGAGATTACCGGATTTATTTCATGTACTCAGATTTTTCAGGTAGCAGTGTTTTGGACTAACAGTAAATATTACTGATATTAAATGTCTGGTCAAGGTAACGCGAGTTGCTTTTATAAATACAGTGCTATGTCAAATAAGACCAATCTTCAATAAACAATTAAAGGAATAAGTATTAATTAGGGCTGCACAACAAATCATATCAATATTGTGATATCGCTTGAAAAAAAAAAAAAACATATTTGTAGAATTGTATTTTTACAGTTGTATTATAGAAATTATATGCATTACTATAATTTAAATAATAAATTTTTATTTTAAATTAATAGTAGTACAATATATTTCATTTTATTTAATAATTGCATTTAATAATTATTATTATTATTATTATTTAAAAAAAATTTACTCTATTTTGTACTTTTATTTAACAAGTGTGAACACCCCTTTTACTTGTTTGTTTGTTTGTTTGTTTGTTTTTCTTAAATTCGTTCAGTGGCCTGTAGCACGAAGCCGGTTTCAGTTTTTACCCAGGTAAGTTCACATTTAGTTTGAGCAAACTCTGAGTTTTCGGGCTGAAGAAGGTGGGTTGGTTTTAAGCGGGTTTCATCACCATGGTAACTTACGCTACATGGCTACCCTGCTACGGAGCAAGTTTTATTCTGAGTTAGAGATCGCAAACCAAAGCTGGACCAATCAGCTCTGAGCAAAGTACCATATATCTAACGCAATAAAGCCACCCCCCTTTATCTCTCGCTTAGAGACAAATCTTTTGCTGCTAAGTGTTTATTATATTAATAATTATAATTCATATAATTAATTATATGAGTTAACAATTAATATTAAACTTAGTATTTAAATTAATAGGCTATAACTACACTGAACAAAATTATAAACGCAACACTTTTGTTTTTACTCCCATTTTTCATGAGCTGAACTTTTTCTATGTACACAAAAGGCCTATTTCTCTCAAATATTCTTCACAAGTCTGTCTAAATCTGTGTTAGTGAGCTCTTCTCCTTTGCAGAGATAATCCATCCACCTCACAGGTGTGGCATATCAAGATGCTGATTACACAGCATGATTATTGCACAGGTGTGCCTTAGGCTGGCCACAGTAAAAGCCCACTCTAAAATGTGCAGTTTTACTGTATTGGGGGGTCCGAAAACCAGTCAGTATCTGGTGTGACCACCATTTGCCTCACGCAGTGCAACACATCTCCTTCGCATAGAGTTGATCAGGTTGTTGATTGTGGCCTGTGGAATGTTGGTCCACTCCTCTTCAGTGGCTGTGCGAAGTTGCTGGATATTGGCAGGAACTGGAACACGCTGTCGTATACGCCGATCCAGAGCATCCCAAACATGATCAATGGGTCACATGTCCGGCAAGTATGCTTTGTCCGGTGAATAAGCTTCCAGGAATTGTGTACAGATCCTTGCAACATGGGCCCAACATTATCATGCTGCAACATGAGGTGATGGTCGTGAATGAATGGCACAACAATGGGCCTCAGGATCTCGTCACGGTATCTCTGTGCATTCAAAATGCCATCAATAAAATGCACCTGTGTTGCAACAGCTCTGGTGGACATTCCTGCAGTCAACATGCCAATTGCACGCTCCCTCAAAACTTGTGACATCTGTGGCATTGTGCTGTCTGATAAAACTGCACATTTTAGAGTGGCCTTTTATTGTGGCCAGCCTAAGGCACACCTGTGCAATAATCATGCTGTCTAATCAGCATCTTGATATGCCACACCTGTGAGGTGGATGGATTATCTTGACAAAGCAGAAGTGCTCACTAACACAGATTTAGACAGATTTGTGAACAATATTTGAGAGAAATAGGCCTTTTGTGTACATAGAAAAAGTCTTAGATCAAACTTTCACTGCAGGAGTGTTTATTCCTACCTTGTAAATGTGTTTCAATTCATGGTATTTTTTCATAACAATCTCTTCAACTTCAACAGAGAAGTGAATTGCGCTGACTCTCGTGATAAGTCAATCAAACTGATGCTTTCTTTCCATGCTCCTTGTGATTGGCTGTTTGCAGCACGTGTCACACTTTCAGGTGCATGCGCCTCACAAACTCTGGATCACACCTGAGTTGACAGAGAACATTTATACAGAGTGTTGTGCAAAAGCTGATCCTGATCTAAACCGGGTTGGGTTTGTCTGGTTTTGTCAACTCAAAACTTACTCTGCAACTCTGAGTTTGTTCATCTCGCTTTATGTTACAGGCCACAGGTCTAAAAAGGATGGTTCACAAACAAACAAAAAAAATTATTTTACAGCTGTTTTTAAAAAATATTGTTATTTCCTATGCAGATGCACCCCCCTAAAAATCACCTCAATCATTTTAGGATGATTAATTATTTCCTGAAAAATGTTCATAATGCAGCATGTATTACAGAAAAATTAAACAATGTAAGTTTTTCCAATATTCTGCAGCCCTAGAAACAATTAATAAACAATGCTTCTGTAATATAGTCAATTCTTCTTAACTGTAGGCTGTTTACAGTAACTAACATAGCAAATTGCACATCAATATAGATTATGTGGGCACATGTATAGTCATTTTACAACAGCTTCTGAAGAGATTCTGGCACACAGAGCATGCAACTTTATCCTGAATGTGCCTTTCAACTATGGTTGCCCTTAGAATCTAAAATACCCATTTTCAGAAATTTAGATTTCCTCCTTTATGATTTTCAGGGCCATTAACACCTTACCTAACATTGCCTAAAGACAAATTACTTTGAGGCTACCTTTTGGTAGCTAGCAAGCCACTGTCTCATTCTTACAGACAAATAGAAGAGGACATTTCAATCTTCTCTGCCAAAACCCATTTTAGAGACTGTGGATGCCTCTGACAATGACTGATTGTCTATGGGGGCAAACCTGCAAACTTTGGTTAAGTGCGTCCACATTTATGGTTATGGGTTAAAAATGTAACCTCATGATGGATATTATTCCCCTCTATCACTCAAGTCAATATGGTTATGGCTGTCTGTGCGAAGACTGCAGGGAATCGAGAGAACAGATGCACTTGAGTGAAGGTCATGGTGAAAATCAGCTTCAAAATTTAGGTGGGAGAGGAAGCTGCAGTTCTGCCCATCGGCTACAATCAGGACAAGACTCGATCAAGCTACACGGTTTCTGTAGATGCCAGTGGACAGCGGTCACCTCAGCAGCACAGCATCTGTTCACAGCCTGGTCAGAGCACTCGCGCTGATTGAACGATTATGCTCTATGTGCCGTACGGCAAGATAGACAGACGCATCATGCACAAGGGACACGGTTTGAAATATTGATCACCCAGAGGAGCGCAATCTATTAGCTCAGGGAACCTTGGGATAATGGCATTCATTGTGAAATTAAAGGCTCAAATTTTATGAAGGATTTCATCCTAATAGAATTTGAGATTGCAAAAATCGAAATGCAGCTGCTTGAAACTTCCCCATACAAACTGAAAGTAAAGGTATTTTTCAATAAAATATCCATCTGAATGGCTCACTTATGTAGGGCAATTCAAGCAGTATCAATTTATGTAATTGACAGACCTTGTTGGACAATAAAAAAGAACACCATAACACATCTACTGTACACAAATCAGGCCTCTTTCACATATCATATTTTATGTTTAATTCTTTGTTTCAGCCAAGAAACATAAATATTGTCAATGTAACACAAGCTAATTTGAGGTCACTCACAGCTTTCAATAGCCAGGATGGTGATGTTGTGTACAGCATTGACTTCTCTGTCTAAAGGCTTAGCCGTGCTGATGACTCCTGTTGTTGACTCAATGTTGAAAAATCGCTCCAAGTCCGTGTTTCTGTCTATTGAATACCTGGAGAAAAAAGATTGAATGAATTTCAAGCTTTGACTTTTAAATGAATTCTATAGATATGACCTAAAGTCACAGCCCCAACAGCAATCATTATTTTCAGTGGCTCTTAGGCACAGTACTGCTTAATTATGAGCATTTGTCTTTCAGCACTAAACACCTGAGTCCCACAACTCATTTACAGTCAACATTTGCATCCACTCCCACATAAACAAATAAAATAATTTAATGCAATAATAATAGCACTAATGACTTGCATATGCATTATCTTAGGCCTGTTTTATATTAACATGTGTTTATGTGATTTGCTTGAAATCAGATAGCATAGCACTTGACCCTATTACATGTGTAATGTATTGTGTAAATACTCAAGACACACTGTGACTCATTGTCTTTATTCACATGCAACTATGTGAATAATATTATGTTCACTACTGTTTGATATCAGTAAGGTTTCATTTTTAATGGGGTTTTTTCAGCAAGGATGCATTTAATTCATCAAATGTGACAGTAAAGACACTTATGATGTTACAAAAGATTTCTGTTTCAAATAAAGGCTGTTTTTTTTCTCCTTTATTTCTCAGGATGCATCACATTTTCCACACAAATATTAAGCAGCAAAAACTGTTTTTGACATTGATAATAATAAGAAATGTTTCCTGAGCAGCAAATCGCCATTTTAGAAGGATCATGTGACAATGAAGACTGGAGTAATGGCCGCTGTGCCATAACACAAATAAATTACATTTTAAAATATGTTAAAAAATGTGTTTAAATTGTAACAATATTTCACAATATTATCAGTTTTATTGTATTTTTGACCAAATAAAGGCAGAGCTGGCGAGCATATAAGAGTCATCTTACAAAAACATAAAATCTTATGTGAGTTTTTGCAAGCCATTTTGCAGAGATAACTGTGGTCAGATTTCTATCCGTAGACATATTAGACTGCAAGGGGAGAATGCAATTCAGCTAAGGTCTGACTAGATATTATCTTGATACCAAAATCAGGTAATATTTTTTTATTAAAGTTTTAAAGCTTTAATTAAAAATTCTGTAGTCTTTATCAAGATTTAATCTTGCCTTTATAAAACCAGTATCACTATGGTGTAAAGTAATTCCATGAGGCCATGTCCTACCTAATGGGGCTATTGGTTGAGTCTGGGTCCAGAGCAGAGACGGTTCCTATGATGGTTCCCATTTTAGCAGCTTCAGAGACAACCATTTTGCTGAGCGGAGAGAAGATAGGAGGCTCATCTACATTCTCCACAGTCAGCCTCACCATCGCTGTATCACTGAACGGTCCTTGAGACAAGAACCGTGGGTCTATGTTCCTGTTGGATGCTTCAATTTTCAGAGTGTAGCTTGACTTTTTTTCAAAGTCGAGATTCTGAGGTGAAGAGCACAAAAGCAGCAAGGGAAAGTGGGGGGAAAAATTTAGAAACAGTTTTTAAATTATAAACAAGGACAGAGAATATGTGGTAAGCATCCAGGCAATTCATAAACAGAGTTCACATTTGAAATATAGCTGTGATGTGTGTACATATGGCCTATAATCCATCCAAGAACCCTTGATCCACTCCTTTTATTTCTCATATTTCATGTAAGTATTGTTATCGATTGACAGGACAGAAAAGAACAGTGTCAAAGCAGTACATTGATTTTAAGAAAGAGATACATGATGCTGAAAATGTCTTGTGGAATACTTTCTCATATAGTCATTTATCACTCCTGCCTGCTGTAATATGCAGTGCATTGAAAACTACCTTCCAAGCTTCCTTCATATCACTGACAAAACATAACTTCCCTGAGGGTGCAACAAAGCCAAATCCAGCACCTGTGAACGTTTAACTGTAGTTTTAAAATGAGAAGTCAGAGTCAGTTTATTGTCAAATCTATCCTGCATAGCTTCCCTGGAAACCACAATGCAAATATAAAACACTGTACTGCACATACAATGTACAGAGTTCAAAATGCAAGTTTTCAAACAGATTATTGATGTATTCATGTTTGTTGCATATTTAGTTGCAAGTTTTCTACAAATATTTCAGTCTATTTTCTCTGTATAAATGTCAAGTGGTGTAACCAAGTAAAAAGTAATAAAATACTTTCCATATAGCTTGAATACACTTGAGTGCACAAATCTGGTCAATACATTCTGAAACACTGTTTTATTCAAACTAAAAATATGTTTTTCAAGAAAAAAAAAAAAAATAATAATAATAATTTATATATATATATAGTATAATACGTTTTTAAATCATTAAGTTTTCTTGGGATTTTGGAGTTTATTCATATTTTAAATTGTATTCAATATTAATATTTAAATTAATTTTTACATATTTTTGCATATTTTTGCATATTTTTGAAGAAACAATATTAAATGAATTCCACCAAAATGAATATAAACACCCCCAAAATTCAAAATGTATTCTCTGTATGAATTTCTATTTCCATAACATATGATACATAAGCAAGGGGGATGGGTGGGAGTAAGGTGGGTCAAAGCAGTTGAGGAGCATGATCGCCGATGGGAAGAAACTGTTCTCAGGTCCAGTAGTTCAGGAGTGCATATACTCCTGAGGCTTCTCCCAGAAGGAAGAACGGCAGAAAAAGCTGAAGGCCAAAGTACTGTCCTTCATTCTGTTACTGACTTTCTTTAGACACTGCTTCAGGGGAAATAACATGCTGAGCAGTCTGCAGTGTAGGGGCGTCCAGTGAGAGGAAGAGCAGTTTTTCAAACACTGTTGATTTCCTGAAGTCAACAATTATCTCTTTTGTCTTGTTGACATTAAGAGATGGTTGTTGACTCTTCAATATTTTTCTAGATCTCTCATCTCCTCTCTGCATGCTATCTAATCATTGTTGTTGATGAGCCCTAGTACTGCAATGTCATCTCTAAAGTTGATGATATAGTTGTTGGGGTGCCTGGCAACCAGGCTGAGAGTCAGCAGAAAGAACAATAAAGGTCTGAGGACATAGCCCTGGGGGATACTGGTAGTCAGGGTGACAATTTGGGAGGCCTGGTCATGGATCCTGACTGCCTGAGGTATGTTTGTCAGGAAATCTGACAAACAGCTGTAATGTCTAGTTTTAAAGCAAAATACCTGCTATGCAATATCTGTAATCCAAAAATTTAAAAACTCAAGTCAATAAATAATTAATTGTAACATGAGTTGTATTTAAATTGAATAGTTTTGCCTTTAAGCAAAATGTCAGGAGTCAAGTGTAGATCTTTCAGTAATAAGGAAGAGCTTGTTTAGCCTGTGGTGGGATGAGCAGTGGAGTTTGTTAGTCACAGATGATCTGGTGGCCACAAGACCACAAGATCTGGAAACTATAGTTACAAAAATGCAACAGGACGCTAAAAATTAAGGTATGTTACTGTTGAGTTATTCAGCTTTCTTTTGCCCGACAGGCACAGAGTCAATGACTTTGACACAAACTCAAAGATGTTTTATATTAGAAGTGATCCCAGTGGTTGTTAAGTGTCTTCTATACACGTAGCCTCAGATTAACCTCTGACAGTATCTAAAGATACACGCTTTTTACATTTAGCACATTTTCTTATTGCGCCCCCTTTACAGGCATGAAAAATTTATCGCCTTCACTTATTTCCTGTCAGTAATGGAGCCGAAAGTACATATAAGGTTTGGGCTGTCTCTGGCCTACCTTCTGTAAAATTATGACTCCTTCCTGGGTATCTTTGTCTGGCACGACCCTGAACACCCCAAGGCCGTCGCCCTCTATAATTCTGTAGTCCATCTCAGCATTTGGTCCGATGTCAGAATCCAAGGCTTTTATCTTGGCCACCACTGATGCCACAGGCAGGGATTCAGGCACAGCAAACTGATAGGATTCTGCAAAAGAGGCCCGACAAACACACACACCCACACACAGTGGTTATTGATGATGCTATTTCTCTTTTTTCCTTCCTTATCACCCAGCTGTTAGGGCCAGGTCTGAACTAATAATGTTTCTCTCTGCTCCGTAGCAGGTAAGCCACTCTAGATATAGCAAGCACGAGGATAGTCTAAGCTCTACACACTCCCGGACACATACTGATTCCGCCAAAAGTATCATGCGGCTAAAAATAGGGACAGAAATAACTATGACAATTATCTAAAAAATATTATATTATAAAAGAAGATTGTTAGTTTCTATTCAAAAGATCATCTACACGATAATTACACAGCAACTACAGCGAGCACTTGATCTCTATAATACAAGATCAGCCTGAGTCATGAAAAATCTCAGATTGCTTGCATGCAAATTAAATGGGGAGGCAGCATGCATTAATGATGGATCGGGTCCACGTTTGTTTTATAGCCGGTAGAAGAATCATACTCCTTGAAAAACGGGGTGGGTTGTCGTTAACGTCCGTAAGTGTGACCGTCACCGATGTGGTGCCTGAGAGTCCTCCCATCTGACCAACCATGTCTTTGGCATGGATTACCAGCAGGTATTGATTCCGTGCTTCTCGATCCATGTTGGGCAGAGCCGTCCTCACAATGCCTGCACAGAAACGTTGGACTGTTTTAGTGAATGTCTTGTTGCCTAGTGTTGATTAAAATGTAAGAAATATGGGGGGTTGTTGATGCATGAGATGTACTGTGTAATGATAACATCCTCCTGGCCTGTAAAAGCTGTGAAAAAGCGTCTAGATTACAATATGGACTACTGCATTATAGGGAGATGGAGTATGCATCAATTAAAATAGGATTACCATTTAGTAATCTAAATAGCAAGGACCTTTTCCAGATTTGTTAGGCCATATCATAATGGATCTCTCATCAATGAGTCAAATTCACTGAGGCCAGTTGAGGACTGTAAATCAATTTCCTCTCCAAGTCATTGTTAGTTTTGGAATTATCATTGCTTGGCACACCTGAGAGTGATTAAATAGTACCTACTTCCTATTTGCGCACAGAAAGCTGCGATAAATCCTAATCAATAAGCGCTGCTATTTGCTATATCTGGCTTCATTTTCCTCCACATGTTGTGGTGTCTCTAAACTTAGCTGCACACTTTAAAAGAAAACGGAGAAAATGTTTAATCAAGCTTTGTAATTTACCCTGTTGATTGAGTCCATATGTGGAAATGACCTCAGTTACAGCTAGAGTGCTGATTACATTAAGGATTGCATTCCCTGTAATCAGTTGGTAATGTGTGCCAGTAACTTCATCACAAGTCCCATTCACTTTTTCTCTGTCTTTAAGTGAGTCAATCAAAATAGCAGTCTCTTGACGTTTCCATGTTTCCATTCCAGGATATGGTGGTTACCGTGTCGTAGCTTTGAAAAGACTTGTCGCTCAAGTGATATTGTGAAATTGTCCACTGTTTCCCTAAAGAGCTTGATTGGTAAGAATGACTCAAAATCTTGCTGCTGGATAACATTTTAGTGCTTAAATATTTTACTGACAATATTGCAAAAAAAATATTGTGTGTACCTGTCTTTGGTTCCACAGAGAAATAGGGTTGTCCTTCAAGGATGCTGTACACGACTCTGGCACTGTTTCCATATGTGGGGTCATCTGCGTCAGTCGCCTTAACCTCAACCACAGATGTGCCTGGAACAAATTATCCACGCAATTTGATCAAAATGGTACCAGACATACACTGGCATTGAGCCTCACTTGATTACAAAACTGAAATCCGATGTAGACTGAAAACATCAGAAAACATGAACAGGATCATGTAAACCAATAAAGAAACATTTGGATGCACATACGTAGATGTCCATTGTTCTGTTTCAGCAACATTTTTGAAAGAAGACTCTCCAAGCCTGCATTTATTTGATCAAAAATACAGTAAAAACAACAATATTGTGGAAATATTATTACAACTTCAAACAACTGTTTTCTATTTTTAATATATTATAAAATATAATTTATTCCTGTGATATGCATTAAAAGAGGCTGCTCGTGCCTCCCTTATCCATCTGACATGCTGTCAGTCACATAAACGAGGCATCTGCTGCTGATCGCTATAGCATACATGAAGTTCATTAGAGTGTTTTGTAAGTAATTACATTTAATAAAAGAGACAGTGGCTTCCCCAGTGACAACAACTTTCATTTCCATTGTGCGTTAATTTCTCCAGAAATTATGATTTCGTTCTCTTGAACACATGCGATGGAAACTCTGCTTTATCCATATATTATTTTCACAATTGTTTTTCACATTTTTCAAATGCAAATGTAACGTAACTCAGATAGAAACATATCTTGTTGGCTTCTGCAGTATTTTGTATTCTTGTGCCTGTTTTGATTACAGAGTACAAAGCTGGTGTTGCCTCAGTTCTCATTAAGCCATGCATCCTTGCAAAAAGCCCAGAAGGACAAAACAAATCTAATCAGAAGCCAAACACACAATTCTGTTTGTGGTCTGCACTTGCTTTTCGCAACATGTATACTATTGTTGAAAATTTTGGGGACGGCAGGATTTTTTTTTAAATTGTTTTTGAGTGTCTTATGCTGCATTTATTAGATCAAAAAAACAGTAAAACAGTAATGTTACAAAATATTGATACAGTTTCAAATATCTGTGTTATATTTTAATCTAAAAGAACTTTCAGTAGCCATTACTCAGTTTTCAGTGTCACCTGATCCTTCAGAAATAATTTGTATATGTTGATTTGTTGATAAGAAACATTTCTTATTATCAACACAGTTGAAAACAGTTGTACTGCTTAATGTTTTGCATGTATTCTTGTCTATTTCTTTTGAAGTCTTTGATGAATAGAAAGTTCAAAAGAACAGCATTTATTTGAAATAGATTTGTTTATTTATTTATTTTGTAAAAAATGTACAAATCTTTACTTTGTATGCATCATAGCTAAATAAAAGTAATAACTGCTTTGAAAAACTTAAACGGTAGTGTAGATTTATTACTTCATCATTTATTCTGTAGAACTGGAGCACAAAGGGAAGTTTAGTGCTGCTTTACTGGCTTACTGATATTTCCCAGATTTGATTTAAACTGTAAAAATGGCTAATGGAAAGTGCCAGGCCTTCATTTGAGCACAATTTACGGGCCGCTCCAGACTGCGGTTTTCCTCAGAAATGCAGATTATCATTAAATGCGTTTGCTTGTAAAAAGCAAAAAAAAAAAAAAAGCAAAGGAGACATTTGGGGACAGGCCCAGATGTTGTCATATTGGTAACCTAAGCATCTGGAGGCACAGCTGAGTGTACAAAAACACAGCACCATGGTAACACCTCACCACAGGAACCGAGGCCAAATGACTGTTACTCTTTATCTGATGGTGTGATGTGATTTCATTTCTTATAGGTAACCTTGTACCTCTGCAGAATCATTTCAGGCACTTTATATTCAACAGGCCGGTACATTTATAGCCAGTTAAGGACACCGGCATATGGTCAGCCCTTAAATACACATCATAGCGAAACCGCAATGTGTGAAAGTGAGTGGATGAGAGTATAAGGCATATGTTGTGAATTTCCATTTGGCCTCATGCTGACGTCTGGCTTGAGGGAGAGGTGTCTGGGTAAGGTTGGGGTCCTCACACTTGCAAACAATCTCCTGTTTCTTAATTACTAAATTAAATTAATAATTTTCACGTTAATCAAATCCATTCATCACCGGTTGACTGCTAATGAATTTAAATGGATCTATAAAGCAGTCATTGAGGACAAGGGTCGCTTGCATTCACAGAGGCTAATGGCTTTGTTCACGCCGTTGGACAGACAGTGGCAGCCAGCATGTTAATTGCTCTTATAAAAAAGCATGTCAATGCTTGCATGATTGTCAGCTACTACACTCTGCGTAATCGAACTGACAAACAAGTGCCCTGTACCGGGTGCATTCATTATGTATATTACTGTTTTTAGGTGATCCTCAGCTCACACTCAATACCTAAACAAATTCTTGACACAATTACCAATAATCATTCTGAAATTGGATGTCAAAATATCTGTTATGGATGCCCCAATATTTAAACCCTGGCCGATTTGAAAAGCTGATATTTGTTTAATATTTATAACTGATTACTGATAAATGGTATACTATTTTGTCCATATATATATATATATATATATATATATATATATATATATAGATTAGGGCTGCACGATAAATCACAATTTACCAGCATTTACTACACAGAGCCGTTGTTCACTGACGAGCTGCGCAAAACCACGATCATATTTTGTGCAGCTCCATGTGAATAAATGCTGCTCCATGTGAAAGTGCGCAGGTGATGGAGATTTACTGCTGATTACAGAACCGGCTTTACTGACAAGATGTGCATTAAATATCGCATGTGATTTATCGTGCAGCCTGTAGTGTCTTGCCTTAATTTATTAGTGTTTTTCAAAATAAACTTTTTTTTAGATTTACATTACCTTTGCCATCATAACGCTCACTTAAACAAAATGAGCATGTGCAATTGAATGTCCACAATCCACCAATACTAATAAATCTAACATCCCTCTTTGGTGATTGGTTTGGTATGTACAAATCCAAGGCACTTACCGACAGGAGACATTTCGGGTACTTGAGCATTGTAAGGGCCATCCAGGAACTTGGGCTCATTGTCATTGATATCCTGCACTTTGATAACAAATTCAGACTCTGGTTCAACTGGCAGGTTGGTGGAACGGTCTTGGGCCTGAGCTCGCAGCGTGTAGTAGGCCTGTTCCTCCCGGTCCAGGCGCTTCGTGGCATGAATGTCGCCTGTGTTCTCATCAATGGTGAAAATAGAGGTTGCACCTTCACCAGTGAGCACGTATTTTACTTTGCCCTCACCTTTGTCCACATCCGAATGAAGCTACAGGAAAAGAAGAAATGAAAAAAAAAAGTAATTAATATCTATTATCATTGTAACAGTTGTCTAGTTAGCATTGTAATTAATGAACAATGTCAGTAATTGTGTTTACTCGTGAGAAAGTACTTCTGCAATGTTTTAAATAATAAATGGGGATATACCATCTCCAGCACATTTGTGCAAGTCAACAAAAAAGAATGGACTGAATAAATGTCAAATCTCACAAGTTATTCTTCCTCACACATCTCAGAACACATGGATGGATTTTTAAAAAATAAAACATTTTTCCTTGTTATACTGAATATGGCTTGAGGTGCTGTTGCTGTGAGTTACCTGCGAGTTAAAAAAAAAAAAAAAACATGAACGGCAGTGGGGAAATCTCCGAAATCTCAGTCACTCTGTCCTGAATGTTTAGTCACTTTTACGAGTGTTCAGTTGTTTTGTGAGAAGCCTGACAATTATACATGGTATGTTATTTTATATTAACCATTGTGTTTAAATAGTGCCAAAAATGCCAAACCATAAAAACTGGCCAATTTAATTGACAGTCCAGAAATCCTCATCATGGGCCCTTTTCTCATGCCGTTACCATTTTATGGCAGCTGACTTGGTATTTCAATCACCAGCAGTGAATGATTTTATTTACTTGTTTATTTATTGAAATACTTTATTTCCCTCTTTGGGGGATTATAAGCCAAGTCCTTAGCTTTCCCTCCCTTTGTTTTTCTTTCCTTCATTTTTTTGTCTTCAAATACACATTTCTCAAGAGACTGTCTTTCACTGTGGAACAATACTTTCATGTACAGAATCTAGCCGGTATGAAAAGACAACGTGTTTGCTTCATTTAAGCAGTCCTGTCATATCATACGTCTTTATGATGCTGTTTTTCACAGAGTCACAATGATTGGCTGGTGCATCATAGTTGCATTGCTTTCATGGGACAAAGTGAACCCACAACTGAATTTGGGAAGGTGGCAAGCAGTGTCCTGTGGTGTGATATGCTATAATTAATCTAAAACCATTTCAAACAGCATTATTCTAATGATTTTACATTACGCATGCAGTTTATGACCACATTCTCTATATGGAACTGTATTTTTTATTCATTTGTCACACCACAGTACTGTAAAAAGGAAAAAAAGCTCCCATCTAGTCACATCTGGTTTAGGTTGCCGTTTATTTGCCAATAAAACAGCGCTGCTCCACATATGATGTCAGTTAATCAAAAATTACAATGGTTACAGTGCAGGAACCGAGTGTGCTAATGACATTTGAGGCTAATTAATCAAAGTAAATGTGTGTTTGGATGTCAGTGCTGGCAATTCACCAAGGCCAACACTGTGTCTGATGACTGTTGTGTGGCTCGGCTCTGCGTTTTTTTTTGTTTTTTTTTATGTTTATTCTGACCATAATTCACCATGATGATGACTGCAGATCATTAGATTCTGTGTGCTCAGCTACACCGCTCCGGCTTGCAAACTCATCTAAAATGATTACGATAAATGTATATATATTTTCATCTGAATAAAGCTGTCAATTGTATTACCATCGAATTACCATTCTCAGAAGTTCAAAAAGTTGTCATATTAACAACATTTATAATGTTACAAAAGATTCCATTTAAAAAAAGTGCCATTCTTTTGAACTTTCTATTCATCAATGAATCCTGAAAAAAGTTTCCATCACAATATTAAGCAGCACAACATTAATAATAAGAAGCAATGTTTCTTGAGCACTGGAGTAATGACTGCTGAAAATTCAGCTTTGCCATCACAGGAATAAATTACATTTTAAAAAACAGCAATTATATTTATAGTTATTTTAAACAGAAATAATATTTCATAACATTACTGCTTTTACTGTATTGTTAATCAAATAAATACAGCTTTGGTGAGCATAAGAAAATAAAAAAAGCATAACAAGTCATCTTACTGACCCTGAACCTTTGAAAAGCAGTGTATATGCTAAAAATATAAATAAATAATATAATAATAATTGATGACTCATTCTGAACTACATAGACTCAAATCTCTCTATGATGAGACTATCCCTCACCCTAATGCGAAATGCAACCAACTACCAAGTAGCAAATCATGATTCATGTCTGACGTAACTGGCTATTGGTTTTAGAAGAAAAAAGAAGAAAAAAAAACTAAATCCCTTCAGTAAGGCCCACCCAAACTTTCTGTTTCAATAGGAAACACTACAACACAGGAAAGAAAACAACATTAGAAAACGACATTGGAATGTCTGTGTCAAGTATTTCAAATCAATATTATCAACGTTTTCAGACAGCTCTTTGAGCGTAGCTTATTGTATATGTTTGTGTGCGTGTGAATACGAGGAAAATGTGAATCACTCTCCTATGCAGGAATGCAACCCTGGGGTCGTCTCTTGACTTAGTCCTCTATCTCTCATCCTTTTGCTCTTTTCAGCTCAGAGAAAGAGATAAAATACAAATAAGAAGTGGAGAGAAGGAAGGACTAAAGTTGCACGGTAATGAGTTGCTGAGAACAAGATCAACAAGCTAAAACAGGAATGAGAGGAAGGAGGAGGAAGGCCTGAGGAGGAAACTACTGGAGGAAGCCAGGACCTTGAAGTCTTGGGATGAGCACTCACCTTTTCTCTCTCAGCCTTTAGTTAAACCTGCCGGAAATCTTACTGCCCCTAACAAACTGGCTGAATCATGCTATGTCTGAGTGTGCAAATCAGCAATGTGGGTTGTTGTTGACGGAGATGATAGCATAACATAGCGTTTCCTTCATCTGGACTGGCACCAGTCTCACGCTGCCAACACACTCCACCACAATAAAGAAGATAAATGAAGACTGTCATTATGTCCCTGTCATCTGTCTCTGGCAAAACAGCGAGCCCAATTACATCGTGAGATTACAAACGCTGCCTGTTTTACACACAGCTAATTTATGTTCATCTGTCTCCTTCTTGGATCCTGCAGGGGTGCCCTTAATATGACGCTCTGTCTCTTACCCGCTCTCACTCCCTCCAAATACGGAAATATTATGGATGTGGCAAACGTGGAACTGCCAAGCCTGCCAGCACACATCAATTACTTTCCTCACAATCCCACCTAATGAGAGACTTTCAAACTGAAACGAACTTCGTAATAAATAACACAATTGATATGAATGCCATTACTGGAGTGATCGGCACTGGTGAGGCGTTTTCTCTGATTTTGTGTAATTTCTCCATAGCGATTCAGAAGCTGAAACTAAAATCGCACAGCAAGATATATTACAGATGGTGCCTCCCTTAATTAGCTACATCTACTCAATCAAAGCATTGAACATGCCTCTTGTCTGCGAATTAAACACTGTAAAATAAGCCACATCATATAGATATACATAAATTACTAGTTTTATATATACAAATACAAATACATACAAATAATAAAAAATATTAAGCAGCAACATTTAATTTCACATTGATAATAAATGTTTCTTGAGCACCAAATCAGCATATGAGGATAATTTCTGAAATATCTTGTGACACTAAGACTGGAGTACCGGCAGCTGAAAATTTAGCTTTGCCATCAATTGAATATATATATATATATATATATATATATATATACATACACATATATATATATTGTAATACAATAAAATAGAAACTTTTTTAAATTGTAATAATATCTCAATAATAAATGCAGACTTGTTGAGCATGAGAGACTCTTTCAAAATAATAATAAAAAAATCTGATCAACCCCAAACCTTTCAGTGGTATTATACAGAAGCAGTATGAACTGTATGGAGACTAATGCACATTTACCATGTTTTACCATGGTCATTTGCCAAGAAATGCTGTAGACTCATATTAAATAAACAGCAACGCCTACTATTTATCATAAGACATATCACAGTATCAGACCATAGCTTTTTACTACATACAGACCATAATTTATCTACCTTCTACAGTCATTTTAAAAACACCACAGTTAGACATTATGCAAGACCTGTGGTAAATTATCATAAAACAACTCTGAATGGAAACAGTAGGCCTACTTCATGTTCATGTTTCTGGTCGTATTAGCTTCAAGTACTGGATCAAACAACCTTCATACTTTCTGTCATTTCCTGGAGGAGAGGGTAATCTATTTTTGCAGTGATAGCATGATTAGCATTGCTCTTTGAGGATGACTGCGCTGTGTTGCAGGCTGGCGAACAGGGGGAACTCCCACCACAACAAGGTTAGCACAGTGACTCAGCATCTGGTTTGTTTAAGAATCATCTACGAGTTTTTCACATGGCTGCTGGTTAGCATTATTGCAATTAGCTTTCATGCTTGACCATTCTAAAGCTAAGGAATTTATAAGCCTATCTGATTAGACGCATTCAAATGTCATTATCTATTTTGTATCATAACATTTTGTTAGGGAAAGCTACATTTTTAGTTTATTTATGTAATATCTGATGCCAGTCTGACTTTATTTTCATATAGTCTATGAAAGAAAAAAAGATCATATTCAAAACTGTCTTCAATGTAAGTACCACCATGAGTGCTAGGCAGAACTGTAGCTAGGTAATGGTTCATGAAGGGAAGATGTCATTGCACTGTTTTATTCATATCTTTGTCACCTTGGATTTACCCCCCAAAATTTAAGCGCCAAAAACAGCACTTGCATTTGTCTGTAAATGCATTGCAAGATATGCAAAGGATGTGAGCTGTTGAGACAATCAGCTATGGGAGATTTTTTACACCATAATTAGCATGAACAGGAATGTGCAAATTAAAGATTAACAGGGCTCCAAACTGCGACTAAATGGTTGCATTTTTGCAACGTATTTTTCTGTAAGTTTTGTTAGATGTTGCAAGTTGCTTAACTTTCTTTGATTATGTGCTTTGCGCATAAGAGAAATCAAATGGCACACTCTTCAAAAGCGGAAAGAAAGAGTGCTAACTTTCTGAACCATGTAGCATGGAACATTTATCAGTTCGACCCAACAGACGGCACAGCGCAAGCATTTACAGTACTTGCAGATCGACTACGCAACATCACTATTAAACTGTGCTGTGATGTTCACAAAGATGCATTTGGATTTGGCGCAAAGTTCTGTAACAAACCCGAAATGTTTTGGCGATTTAAACTAGTTTAAGTCTAGATGAAGCAGTGCTGACATTCTTAGCAGCATTTTTGTGGAAAACATTGTGCCATGAATAAACAGTTTAGAAGGCTGTTCAATCCACAAATCACCAACATCTGTCATGGATTTTCTGTAATAACACTAACTGGTAACCAAGGTATTTTGGCAAAAATGTGGTATATTCATAATTGATGTTGTTATATAATTAAAACAGTCCTCTATATTGTATTAAATGTATAACAGAAGTAATATAATATAATTATAGTATTTTAGTTAGAAATTAAATAGTTACATTTTACCATGGAAGCCATGCATGGTTTTACTGTGTTTGTCATAAACTTCAAAAGTACGATACTATGGGAAATGTGTCAGTGTCAAATGTGTATTTTTGACAAATTATGCAATATTATTCAGTGGTATAATGTAACGAAGTAATGCAAGCTAGACTCCTAAAAACACCTTTGCTCATGTGCAAACAAGTGCTCACACAACCGTGGATGATTCATTTTCCACTCATGTCGAGTCTGGGGTGTGTAATATACAATATATCGTCAGTTTGCGATAATATGGTAAGTGTTGTAATGATGTGCGATCTGATATTATCAAGTAGGCTATATCACTAAATCACACACAGACTGCACGCATGTGATTTATTAGTCTATTAAAACTCCAGGCATTCTAAATTGTAGATGCCAAAAATGCTTTTGTATGCTTTTTATATTTTTATAATTTAATATAGTTAATCTATATCACGCAAAGAGTACCATTTTTCTGCAGACATCAGCATGATGACACATTTAATAATAATTTTATACAAGTTCAGTAAAGTTAGCAAAGTGACTTACATTTTAGACATAATATTGCTTGTTTTTGCTCAATTTTGCCAATGAAAATAGTTCCAAACAAAGATCACTGTTTTGCTTCTCTGAGCAATGGACCGTGTTTACTTATTGAATGAATCAGCTTTTTGAACGAATCGGTGAATAAATGATTCAGTGATTCACTCATTAACACAGTCAAATGCTTTGTTTCTGAATGAATCAGTCGTTTCAATGAATCATTTGAATCTCAATGACTCACTCATTAACAGTCACTTGCTGCCATCTAATGGAGGTTTTAATTTCACATTTCTACTATTTTTTTCATGTTTTTAAATAATTTCAAATATCAGTATTCAACGTTTTAAGTTAAAAACAAAACATTATTTATGCATCTGTAGCTGCAGGTTAAATGCATTCCCCTCTGAGATACATACACTGTGTGAATACATCTAAATGCTATTTCAGATGCAGATTCCAGAAATGTTTTCTTATGCTGGAATTGAAGACACTAAGCACCGGATGAAGTGCTTCTTATTCTTACCCAAAAATGCAAAATGGAAGAAAGAGTTAAAACTGAACACAATCTTGCTACTCACGCTGTGTATGAACATTTTTATATATATTTATTTGCTTCTTTTCCATTTTGCATTTACTTGTACTTTTACTTTCAATACTTAAGTATGTTTAAGATTTAAAAAATAATTTTCGTACTTAAGTACAATAAATATCACATATTTTAGGACTTTTACTTCTACCAACGTCATTTTCTGGTAAGATGTACTTTTGTGCTGTACTGTACTTTTACTTGAGTATGGGTTTCAGGTACTTTATACACCACTGATATTTATTAGCATCTACACTTCTGTGTGGAAAAAATAGCAACATTGGGAGTATAATTTGTTTTTGTCCCTACACTTACCCTACAAAATCAGGTGCAAATGATCTCAAAATGTCTGCATCAATCAATAATCAATAAATTACTAAGACACATTTAGATTAAGAAAGCTGCATTCACATGAACCAAACAAACAAAACTCTGATTCATATTCACACCAAAAGCTCTTTGCTCAAACCTTAAGCATAAAGGACTGAAGTGAAGCATGTTACACGTTTGTCAGCTGTCATTAATCGCTGCGTAAGCACATAAGCATAGACCTGCACAGTCTCATTAAAGCGACAGTTGCCTTAGAGATAACCTTGGCTCACAGTTTAAAGGTGAAAGAAACCTAGCTTGGGATTCTGCAGCTGTTCGTACGCCAATGCTTTTTGTTTGCAACATCTAGAGGCTAACATTAGAACCGAGACATGCATTGTCTTCCCTGTTCCAGGCTCAAGTGATGTAGCGTTTTCCAGTGTCATTTTCCTTTGCTTTTAAAACCATCTTACCACCCTGGGTAATCAAAAGCCGGGCTAAAATCCAGTCTATAATAAAGGCAAACGACTGAATCTGTGAGGAAAGGCAGTTATTTGTACTTGATAGCTTTTTACATACTGGATCTATTTGCCAGTGCCTTTCAATACGCTCTTGTGGTGTGGGATTCTTCCCCCTGTTGTAATATTTCACCTGAATCAACACCTGCTGAGTGCTATATAAATGCAAATGGTATTTTATTGTGTTGCCGAGCTGCTCTTCATCGAGGAAGTGCGAGCCACATCTCAGCCTTATAGTGGAGGATTCCATATTCCCTGTCATTAGATTCAGTGGTGTCAGCTCATATCACTCTCCATATGAGAAAGACTCAGCCGGATTCAATTAAAAAGCACCTCTGTGACTAGACACCCTCAATGCCCTCAGTCTTAATTATCTGAAAAGACACGATTCACTTTCTTCACCATCTCCATTTGTGAGTGTTCAGGTGCAAACCCTGGTTGGCACCAGAGCCCGGGCCGAGACTGCCAACCAAATGACTTTCATCTGCACTGATGACAAATGGCCATGGCATGGACAAGTATGGACTGGAAGCAGATGAAAAGCGGTCCATCTTCTCCAGCACTGCATTTAATTACCCAGCATATGTTAGAAATCACTCCAAAGAGGATTTGGGGAACACTTGTTGATCCACAACATGAAAAGAGCTCTTTCTCTTCTGTTTCATTTTGTTTAATTCAGTTTGTGCAAATCATTGATGTGGTGGGAGGGCGAGCACGATGGAGGGCGTGTTTAATCTGCTCGGCCTGGCTGACGAAAAGCTTCCCGGTGGCCAGAAGGGGATAGAAGTGTGGATCTCTCATCCTCGCCATGGGGTTACAGCGACACTCCTGGTCTGCTTCTCATTAAGTGCACATTTAGAAGGTGAGCTACGAGTTGTTTTTGGCAGGCTAGGAAAAAGGAAATGCAAATGGGTTGCGATGGAAGTTGGCCTGGGAACACTCCCCCCCCCCAAGGCTGAATTCAAAGCATTTTTTCTCTGGCGCACTCAGTGAATATAGGCAGAATTGGGCATTCAATGCCCAGCTGAGGGATTCAAACCGACAGGCCCTGCATATCCTATGGAGCTCAAATACGGGAATGGGAGGACAGCTAGCAGCTGAGAGGCCTTGATACAGTATGCCGGATAATCAGAGATGCATTCCTGTGATTCCAAGCCAGAAGCAAGATTTTTAATTACGTGGCGGGATCCAAGTCCAGGTAACTTGCGATGGAACTATTAACGACATCGGACACTTGTTTATGCTTATTCTGAAGTGAACTCGCCTGGAAGTGCTGTAATGAATGTGTACTTTCAGTGGAGACACTGGGGTCATTTCTAATAATTGTTGATATTACTGAACTCACCCCGGAGACACAGATATGTATTATTCATTGCTCTCTCTTTGACATCCCTCGCGTTTGAGCATTTTATTCAAGCTGGGCCTATCATATCCATATTCATCAGGCTGCAAAGAGGTCACCATGGGCAATAATCCCAGTCGCTGATGGTACGATATCAAGATGGCAAAGACATATTCATTAAATTCATTCTGGTATAATTTCGCTGATAATAACGGGTGAGCAGATTCAACTTTGGTTTGTTCGACCGCATGTTTGGTTGAGAATAAGCCTCTCTGTTCGCTTCTCTGCTCTTTGTTCAGAGTAACAAAAAATCTTGTTTTCCAGCATGAATTGCAAGTGAGAGACAATCGATAAAGCATAAAACCAAGAACAGAAAATGTTATTTCAAGGGTTGATTAGAGATGGAAATTAAAGGTTTCTTATGCTTCCTGCAAAGTGTTTGAAGCCAAAAAAACAAAGATGTAAATGGCAAGACGTGTATGATGGAGATGGTGATGTGAAAATGGCTTCAAAAGGTTCTTCTATTTTACTCTCTGGAAGCATCAAAGTCCTTCTCCAATCAGCCTGGAGTCTCAACATCAAATTTCTGCCTGGAAAGTGTGTTTGTCTCATGCATATGAGAGCATACTGTATCTTTCAACTTTCTGCACAAACATAAAAATAGGCTGTTAGAAGTTTAGAATATCATCAAGCAAACTGTTGCTGACAGGGTTTAGTCTCTGCTCACTGTTAGGACAGGATCAAAAGGTCAGAATTATCCACACACAGCTTATGCCTATCTAACTTATGTAACGTTCTCATGATATGTTTTTGCAATATGCATGAAACTTGTGTATTGAAGATAAATAAAAGATTTTGGGTCCCAAACTTCATCTCCCGCTCTTCTACTTGCCTCAAAACTTGACTTTGGCTAGCAAAAACCTCAAGAATATGACAGCTATTCAATCATGTCCAGTGGTAATTGTAGAGAAGTGGGGCAGTGTTCATAAACTACTGTTAAAATGTTTGGCCTCAATAAAAATGTATTAATGTTTTTGAGAAAAAAAAATCAGCATGTAATGTTAGAAATTTCTTTACTGTCACTTTTGATCAATTTAATACCAAGTCCTTGCTGAATAAAATTATTAATTTATTAAAAAAAAAAAAACATTTTCATACTGACTCCTAACTTTTGAACGGTACTGTATGCATTGCCCAAAGAGAGCTAATTACCTGAAATTTGGCCATTTTGAGATGTAAGAATATAGATTTTATTTATGTTTGTCAATTTTAAGTTACATTAAAACAGTTTAAAATTGAATTATGCAAAATAGGAGCTTATTCAGCTATTTTAATATTTTAATAAAATGTTAAAATAATTAAAAATGTTAAATAATTTACATTTAAATAAATTATTTTAATTAATTTAAAATAATTAATTTTTTTATAAAAAATTTATTAACATAACATATGTAAATACAAATCAACATATCAGTCATGAAAACACCCATCTCAGTCAACCACTACTCACATCTTTAGTGTTTTGCTGTTGATACCATGAAAAGGGGCATAGGCATAAAAAGAAAGAGAATATGAAAACAATATAATATCTCATGGTAAGTTGTTTGTGAGGACCCTGTCTTTTATGTCTATATTATGCTACCCTTATCCTGATGAATAAGACCATCTTTCATGCTCACTCGTGATCAAAGGATGGATGTCTACATAAAAGCCAAGAAAGGAGAACAAGCAGTCAGCCAATGACCATCATACAAAATACATTCAGCACTTGAGACGTGAAAGATAAAAGAAATGTAAAAGAAACCAAGAGTAAAATGTTATTGCTCAGAGTTTGCTCTTAATGGAGTTCTCAGTTCTGCCTAATGAACATTGTCTCAGACATTTCTCCTAGAATTCCTTAAAATAAAAAGGAATTAAAGGAAGTCACAAATCTGTCAGATGTTGACATATAACAAGAGTATAGAGTTATAAAATTAGGGCCTTTTTCTCTGAAATTAATCTGAGAAACAGAAGACCAAAGTAAAGATCTCTTTACAGTCCAGGAGAAACATCTTAGAGAGATTTCATTTGTGGCTTCTCTTTCCTATGGGAAGGTAGAGAGATAGGCCACCCCATACTGTACAATACTCCACTGATCATCATTCAGTGCGGGGGAAACATTTGTGTTCAGTCACTTCTCTTTTGCCCGGATCCCTCCGGCTAGAGAGAATTGGAGATGAGCCTAAATCTAATAAGGTTCAACCTGGCTGACAGGGTTTGAGTGCGTGATGGTAGAGGTGTGTGTGTGTGTGTGTGTGTGTGTGTGTGTGTGTGTGTGATGTAGAGGCTGAGAGATAATGTATTGTAAAAGCCAAGGATAGTAGAGCAGGTGGCATGCTTGAGTATCTGGCTCATTATCTTTAAAATGGGAAAGTGTTTGACTGTTTTTGTGTTTAATATCGAGCAAACTACTTACAAGCCTGTGCGTATTAAGCAATCACATTGCTAGTAGACTGGAGCCAATACATAAAAGAAAAGATGCTCCCTTTTGTGACAATGCTTTTTTCCTCTTTGTGTGGCTCATTTACTGTAGCTCAGAGTATAACTATAAAATCCACACTGCATCAAAGAGGTCTGATCATACACTACACGAGGCATTTATTAAACACATGATCATCCCCATGCCAGAGTGTTTTGATCAAACAATGCATCAGATATTCACAAGCTACACATGTTACACGCTGACATTAATGTGAGGAAAACTGATGGCTAAAACACTTTAAAAGCCCAGACTGATTGAACAGTATATGTCAACCTCCATTCGTCAATGCTTTCATTTAAAGTGTCTGAAAATGAATATCAGACAAAGCTTTTAAAATACCCTGAGAATAAGGGTGGACGATATGGCAAAAATATCATATCACTTTTTTTTTTCAGGAAAATCATGATTCACAATTTTATCACGATTCTTTGTCACGTTGGTTTTACTATTTTGCAAGTTGTCTGAGTAGTACAGCCAAACTAATTTCCCTATTTTAAAAGCAAAGCCTTACAAGGTAACAAAATATAAAATAAAAACGAATGGCTGACATTTAGACCAAAGTGGGTGAAGATAAAATTCGTCATTATTTTTTCTTTGTTATTAAAATACACGAACAAAGATACACGTTACAAATACATATTATTTACAAATAAAACAAGCTTTATTTTTCAGGGAAAGTAGGTGTATTTAGCAGTAGCATTCAAGAAATTTAAAAAAATAATACACTTTACTGTATAAATTATACATTGATTCTTATTAAAGCAACTGTATTAAAGTTCTTCAGTCAATAGCAGTGAGTGATTTTTCTCTTTGTGTTTTGTTGTTTTATTAACATTAAAGAGTTCACCCAAAAATGAAAATTATGTCATCATTTACTCACTCTCAAGTTCTTTTAAATCTGAATGAATTCCTTCATTCTGCTGAGCATAAAAGTTATTTTGAAAAATGTGGGTAACCAAACAGCTGGTCCGCAGTGACTTTTCTAGTGTTTTTTTCCTACTATCAAAGATAAGACCAGCAACTGTTTGTTTACCCACATTCTTCAAAATATCTTCTTTTGTGTTATTAATAGCCTACAGGTTTGGGACCACATGAGAGTGTGTAAATAATGACAGAATTTTCATTTTTGGGTGAACTATCCCTTTGACAAGTGGTAGCATGTTTACTACAATTAGTCTGCTGTCAAGTTAAGAGCTGCAAGCATCTAAAATACAGGCACGCATCCGTTTTACTATCAACTGTTTACTTTCACTTTCGACATAAACAATCAGGCGCTGTTTGACAGGCTTTTTAGCGCTGTGTGTGCGCTTCTGGTGTGCGTGCTCAGAAAAAGTGCACATCAGATGAGCACTCGAATGAAATGTTTAACCGGCAAGGCTTTAAAGCACATGCAAATAATGCACTTTTATGACTGCGAATAAGTGCAGTGTCCCGTGAGTGTAACTCTACCGCTGAGTTAACATTTGATGGGAATGTATGTCACGTTGTATTATTGAGACGGAGGCGCCAGAACTGCAACTGATAGAATGTGCGCTGTAGCACGATACCATGATATTTCTTCAAAAGCAGATCTTTGAGACGTTTTAATAGTCCACGATCAAAAATCGTGTTATCGCACACCCCTACCTTAGAGTAATGTTATATTACTGATTCAAACATTCTCATAGGAAATATGCAGGCAGAGCATCTGTTCTTCACATGCACTTCATTAAGAGTTTGATTGACACATTTTCACAAAGTATTACTAAACCTCATCATGGAAGAAACATGAGGCATGTGAGGTTTTCTGTGATTTCACTTGGCATTAATGAGAAGGAACACTTTCGAATTGGCTGATACATCACTGCTATTTCAAAACATCAGTTCAGAAAATGTGACAATCAAAAGTGTTTAAACTTTATGTTCATAGCACATACTGTATATCAAAAGATCAAGTATAAATGGATTCCTTATGATATGACTTCTTTAAAATTAAAATTATTAGCAAGGTCCCTGTATGCCAAGTGTATGCACAATAGCATACACTTGGTCATAGTCATGTTTAAACAGCATCACATGTTTAACAGAAACGGCAATCATGTGCGGCTGAGGCACAAGATTTTGCCAGACACTCCAGAGAAATAAGTCTGAGCGACTGGACGGGTCTAGTGGCTTCTGGGCTTCCTAAGTACATTATCTAAATAAACATGTCAGCTCAGTTAACAGGCAGCCACTGGATGAGATGTAAGACCCCATTTACACCTATTAAGATTAATTTCAGGTGATTTGTTTGAAACAAGACAGTGCTAAATGCAAATGAAAAGAAAGTCCAAAACATTTTAAGATTGTGTCACTTCAACTACATTCAAAGGTGAGGCGATCGAAAATGTGACCACACTGTATCTGACCAAAAGTGGTCGAATGAGCTGTAACACCATCATGACAACAAGCACAGCAAACAAGGTTTTAGTACAGAAAATGTACATGTCATTAGGTCTGGGTAAAATAAATATCAACAAAGGATGAATAATATTACAGTATTACAATATTGAGTTGAAATCAACTCAATGTTTTAGTATATTTCTCAGCCTTTTAATAATTCCTACATTTATGTGTTTCCATTTTTTCACTTAATGAATTCAAAAAAGAAAGAGAATAATATCACTCAGCCCTATTTGTCATTATAAATGACCTCAGTGCACTTGATACATTTAAAATATCGGAGAAATTTAGCTTTACCTTGCCAACATAAAGAGGCTCATCTCCTGTGTACTCCTCCAGGACGAAGAATTGGTTCCACACCCAGTTGCGCTTGTGTCTTTGAAGAGATGCACCCACACTAGTTCTGAGGGGCCTGAGGGAAGCCAGACGAAGCGGGATAGAGTTCAGAGTCATCCCCCAGCAGCCCATGTCCCACTGGGCTAACAGCAACATAGTCATTACAGTCAGTCCAGTCCACACTGCAGAGCCGATCTGCATTATTTGGATGAAAGGATGAAAGTAAAAAAAAAAAAAGAAGGAAATAAAAAATACACTCCTCCGTATTGAAGAGGCACCAAAGATCTTGAGGCTAAGAGGTGGCTCCTGGGAAACTGTGCTCCACCCTCAGCACTGGCGTGGGTAGCAGGATAGAGCAGACCGTCTGACTGGTGATTGATGGGAGAGACCAGAGGAATGAACGATGATTGTAGCTGAAGCTCTCAAACCTGTGGTGAGAACAGACATCAGGGGGAGAGGTTGAAGAAAATCAGAGAGAGAGAAACAAGTCAAAGAAATATACAAAAAGAGAATCTGTCAGCACAGATGCAGGCTTGATTTACTGTCATTTTTATAATACCACTTCACATTTGAACCCCAGATTAAGACAACATGACTTTTGGCATTTCAGAGGTTGCAGTCTGAGATGCAGGTGCAGGCAGAGCGCTACAGGTGAGCAAAACGGACATGCGGCTCTTTCCTTTGGATGGGTATTTGACAGCACTGCTGAAACTGGAGCACATTAATCTTTAGGGCTGAAGGGAACCAAGGAGGGAGGGGGAAACCGACAGAGGGAGAGGAATTGAGCTCCAATGCAAAGGTTTGGAGAAATAAAGCAAATATCTCTCATCTCAAGTCCCAACAATGGAAAGAGTAGCTCCATTATCATACTCAGCTTATGCAAGACAGCATATGGGTCAATGTCACATAAAAATGTCCCCAAAAAAAATCCAGTTTAAAACACATGTTGGTTTTATATGGTTTTGAAAAACGTTTAAACCATTTTCAAGAAAAAAGTTGTAAAGACTAGGCCTAATAATAATGCCGTGGTCCAACCATCAAGTAAATTGTAATAACATATATTTTTAATCATATCTTAGTCATTTTCAGAAAAATATTTTAATATATAAAAATCTATATATATATTAAGGTGAAATATTTTATAGTCTGAACTACATATGAGTGTGTGTGTGTGCACGCGTGCTTTTATGATTTATGAGGACACAAATTTGTATAATGACATGGGTATGACCAGGGCCGCATTAACCATTGGGCTAAGCGGGGCTTAAGTCCCGGGGCCAGAGCAAGGAGGGGGCCCGTGATTGGCTGTGGAGTAGATTGACGGACATCGGTAGCACTGATCGCCAAAGCCCGTACCTCACTTTTTAGCGCTATTATTTAGTTAATTATAGTTAGTGGCTTATAACTATAGTAATAACTATAGTTTAGTTATTATTTAGGAGTTTTTCCATAAATTCCATGCATTACCATTAGAGATTAAAACGTCACATTTGAATTTTGTTTACCAATCAAATGCATTTATTATATATTTTCCTTTTGAACAAACTGTGCACGTAGCCTATCTATCAGGTCAGGTGATCGCTGCACCTAATGTCTGCATTCACCTCTCTTCACTTCATTCTGGTGTAATCTAGAAACAGTCATGCAAAGAACAATCTTCGATAAGTAAAAATGTAAACTATTCTAAAAAAAAAAACGAGGAGGGAGGGGAAAACATGAGTTAGTCACTAAAATCCACAGCTAGTTTATTTTACTAAAGCTGATGATGGAGAAGGAGTTGTGGAACAGCAAATGGACCGGACACATGGACCAGATAAAAACACAGCGTCATCATCCCCACAGATTTTAGGTTAGTTTGATTATTAACTTGATAGATGTTGCTTTTTGCGTTTGAAATAACTCTATAGGCCTATATTCGCTTATGGGCTGAGAAATTCATTTTGCGCGTAATGTAAGCTTTTAACATTTCATTTAAACGCATTTTAAGTGTTGTGGTTTAAAAACTAATTTAACTGTTCAGGGACACTGTTCAGGAAGCAGTGGCAGAATTCATTTTGGCAAATGCGCGCGTTATGACGGTTTCTGATACGCGCAGAGCGCACTTGCTCGTTCTGCGCCTGACTAAACTAAGAGTTATTTTTCACGCCTTGTGTTTAAATGTTCGAATACACATGGCTATGTGTCAAAATGCCTGTCGCTTCATCAACACAGTCATTTGTGTCTTAAATTAACATTAATAGTTAAAGATAAAACATGTGCACTAGTTGGCTATTACGAGATCCTGGCATTATATGATGAGATTTTAAAGGGATATAGTTCACCCAAAAATTTAAATACTGTCATCATTTACTCAGTTTCAAGTTGTTCTGAACCTGTATGAATTTCTTTGTTCTCCTCAACATAAAAGATGATATGTTGAAGAATATTCGTAACCACCAGAAAGTGTCTGGTCCCTGTTCACTCCAATAGTGTTGTTTTTTCTTTCATACTATGGAAGTCATGGGGGCATAGACACTGTTTGGTTACCAGTATTGTTCCAAATATATACGTTTGCATCCAACAGGTTTAGAACAACAACAACATAACTTTAATTTTTGGGTGAACTATTCCTCCAAAGCAGCCTACTATAGCTGCTGTTGCTATTTGTGTCAATAATGTAAATTAAACATTAGAAAGAAAATCACTCACTGTCCTTGACCGAATCGCTTTTGTAAAATAATGTGTATTGAATTTATACAGTGAAGGCTAGTCAGTCCATTTGTAGTCTATTTATTTTATGCTTTAAGATTTTGTAGATCAATTTCTTAGTTCTATTGTAATTCATGACTGTTTACTTGTCTTCAGTAAGTTTGTTTTTACGTAGGCTAGTATTTTTTTTTTTTGTGATATTGGAATTGGTAACAAGAATCATGAAATTGCAATGCATCAAAAATTTTGATTGGATAAAAATCCTATTTTAAGCTATATATATCATTATTGTGATGGGGGGCCCTGCAGTAAGTCATAGCCCCGGGGCCCAGTGAGGTCTTAATGCAGCCCTGGGTATGACATAGGTATTACAACGAGAAGGTGATTTATGAGGACATTTTGAGTGTCGCTATATTTCAAAAGGCTTATAAATCATTCAGAATGAGTTTTTTTTTTAAATCTAAAAATGCAGAAAGTTTCTTGTGAGGGGTAGGTTTAGGGGTTGGGTTGGTGTAGGGCAATAGAAAATATGGTTTGTACAGTATAAAGACCATTTTGCCTATGGAATGTCCCCACAATTCACAAAAACAAACCTGTGTGTGTGTGTGTGTGTGTGTGTGTTTCAATTTGACAATTCATAGAAGTGGTGTTGTGTATTAGGTCATTATATGTATGAATTTAATTTTTCAAAGAAAAAAAAAATCATCATGTCAATGACCCACAGCTTCACAGGTATGCTACATTGTTAAATTATTCTTCATTAACGAGTCACTTTCCAATCCAAGGTGACTTACGGTACTTTTGTACTGTCTGAAACTCACACTGGGGTTGGTTAAGTACTTTGCTCAAGAGCACAATGCCAGTGGCTCGTGAATGGCCCCATCTGGGGTTTGATCCTACAACCTCTAGCTTAAGAGCTGCTACTAAGAACTACAAAGCCTCACCACACCGTAAAAGTGTGTTATGTAAGTGACACTGGATTTTTATAGTGTATAAAAAACCCTCATGCTCCAAATTGCAAAGGAGAACTACAATTTAAAAGTGTGCACTCCAAGTTGAAGTGACAAAATTCCAGGAACAAATTTCTCCTAAGGGGTCCCTGGAGCTTCTCGGTCCAAAAGAGCCTTTTAGGTGTTTCTAACATTCTTTTAAAGTCAAACACTTACAAGTCTGGAAAAAATAGTTCAAAAGGGATTTGGGTAGAGCACATATACGTTCTCTAGAGAAATCTGTCCTTCCAGTAGTTCAAACCCACAGCAGCAGGATTCACGCCCCAACAGCTTATTTTGATGTTAAAAAGGATGTCGAAATCTCCACGGAAATCCTTCATTGTCCAAGAAAAGATGAGATCTGACCTACCGCTTTACAGACAGAACAACTCCCATATTGTGTTTAGAGTCCATGGCTATTTAAGCCTTGCAATTATCGCAACATGTGCATAAGATTTATTATGATATTTCATGCAATTCAGATGGACTTCAAACAATGACTCTATTTGAAAGTGTTAAAGCGTTAACATTATTAAAAAAGTGTTGATGGTAATATAGGGTTTAAATAAAAGGTGTTAAACACATCTGAGACATTAAAGCTATATGTGACAGATGCGTAACTGTGCTAAATAATAGCATATTTGAAGCTAGGACTCTGAAGGTGAACAGAAGAGTAAATCACACAGCATCCCTCAGGGAATCCATTCCCTCCTTGTATACCCTCCAAGCTCAAAAGCACCAGAGCTGCTGGAGGAGAACAGAACGTCTTGTGCTTTGCTTCAGAAGACCACAGTGCCAGGACCCCTCAGTGGGGAAAAGTATCATCTAAAGCCTGTAATCTCTATCGTAAGCTTCACTTTATAGGGGAATTACAAGTGCTTAGTGACTGATTAGATCTCTATGTGTCTGACTGAGTAGATTCAACAAAAGTTTTCAAAAATGGCTGACGGGGATCAAGAAAACAGTTATGGCAAAATAATTCGAAACACGTCTCAATTATCTCCGACCTCGAATAGTTTCATTGAAGTGCCACATGACACCACTGTGAAATAAAAAGAGCTTTGAGTCTGGAATGCTTATAGCGTAGCGGAGGCTAATAAAGAGAGCTGGAAGGTGATATGGATCATTTATCAAGCTTGCATTAAAACACAGCAAACAAGGACATAGGAAACAAGCCCTGGGATGTTTTTTTAATGTTGTGCGTCTGAAGCAATACCTCAGGACATGTTTACATTTCTCAAAATTGCCCAAATTGCTTAGGTCCCAGACTATAAGTAAAAAAATAAAAATTAGGAAGTTACAACATAACAGAAAGAAATACCATCTGATTTTTCAGAAATTAATGTGAGGGCATCATGTCAAAGTCTTAGTTAGATCCTTTGCAACATCGACACAGCTAATGAACTGAATTGAATCAACATTGAACTGACATGAGCTGTATAATGACACTATTGCCTTCTGTAGAGCTTGTTATAGCTGAATTTAACTCGATTTATAACTGAAGAACTTTGCAATATCAACACAGTTATTGAACTGAATTGAAACAACCCTGAATTAAATTAAGTTAAATAATGACACTATAGAGTGCATTAGTGCCTGTCCAATTTTTTAGCAGCGTTTGTCCTGTTTGTATCCTTCCCATTTATTGTTTCCCATAGAGTCCCATTTGAAAATCTGAGAAAAATACAGAGGTACAAGACTGTGTAAGTAACAGTTAGTGAGGGAAAAACTACAATCATTGTTAATTATTGCGAATTGCAATCAAATTAAAAAGAATGGAGAAATATAAAACTATTCATTTAAAGTTGCTGCTCGTAGTGCTTCGTGGGAGTAGGTGTTCCCTGCAGAGCTCTTTTGAAACAATTTGCTTTACACGACTCTCTGATTGATGGAATTTTCTGTACAGCACCATGTGTAATGTAGTTATTCTCCATGAATTTCACTGTTAAACATGATTATTTAAGTTGAAATAATGCAAATAGATGGATTCCACAAAAGCAAATACCATTGATTAACAACCTTGGAGCTCTTTAAAGGTTATGTATGATTCAAAATCTGTTTCCCTATGGAGAACATGAATGGAGTTTTTAACTATCATCTTCTGTAGAGCTCATTTACAGCTGAAATTGAATTTGTTTCATAATTGATTAATTTTACAACATTAACACTGTTATTGTCCTGTTTATTAATGTGAAGCTGCTTTGAAACAATCTGTATTGGCACCATGCATAAAAAAATGTCACTTGACTGTTAAACATTCAAATCTATGTGTGTTTTGCATTGGGATCCTTCACAAACCCATTTTTGGTTTCATTAGATTTTTCACCAATTATTTTAGACTAATCAAAAAATGGATCATGACTAAAAAGTGATTTACTGTACATTACAAGGCAACTATATGCCATGCTATGACGGTACTATATTTGTTCCTCTTCTCTTTCCAGCCCCCCACTAACATTTTTTCCCCGCCCGAATCTGCTCGCTGTCAGGCTTGGCTGAGGCCCCGGACTTTGTGTTCAGCACAGATCGCCCAAATGGTCTGGGACCGGATGATGAAGTCTCATTAGCCCCCCATGCCATCTGACGAGAAGAGCTGAGGCTTCAGCGCAGACCGCCCTGTGAGAGAGCGCCTACAGCCACAGCCAGAGATTCAGCTCCAAAAACCCATCTCAGCACACTCTTTAGTCATAGCCCCCCTGCGGTGCAAGTGCGATTGTGGCACTCACCAGGGACAGTATGCTCCAACACAGAGCAAAGCAAGGCTCCTAGCATCTGGACATCAAACACAGCACAGTGCGGACTGGTAGCATATGACCTTCTTATTATGGCTGCCCTTCGCTGTGCAGACTCTTGAGGGTGACTATGACAAGATTACGCAAGGATCTGGGCTGGATATGATTGCTTATGAGCAGGCAAGATGAAAAGTCTAATAAAGAATACATTTATAATATATTAAAAGACTATTTTCTTGCAGAGTTTCATTATATGCTTGGCAAAAAATATCCTGTTCATAAAATATTTTTGTAATAAGTTCTTTCTGTTTATGCACAAAGCTGTCACTTAAATTCAAAAGGCCTGGGACAAAATGTTCATGGGTGGGCGCCCCATGAGGTGGTTCCTGAAAAATCTGCAGATTATAAATTTCCGACACAAGGCATACTGTACTTCTTATCTGATCTATCTGTAAAAGAATATTTTTCAAAGTTCTAACTAAAACAAAGATTCCTAAAGTACATTTGACAAGAAATACTGTTTTAGTCTTTCTACTTCAAAATATCATGTTTAATTTAATAAATTGCTGTTTCTTTGTAATTTATTGTGAAGTGAAAATTGTTTGTACATCAAATTTTTTTTTTTTCAGTTTATAGCATGACTTGGCAAAACGACATCAATCTCATACCATTTTTACAAAATTGAGTCCCATTTTCATAATCTTTCCTAGGGGCCCAAAAAAACCCACCAAGACAGCCATAGTCTGCACCATATAACATCTTACTGGGAACCACACATATTCAGGACAACATTCTTGGTCAACCCTCCCTGACGACAGCCCAGTTTATGCATGGACACAAACTAAAGTGCTAACGGACTACAACCAGATGAAAGACTATTTTCTTGCAGAGTTTCATTATATGCTTGGCAAAAAATATCCTGTTCATAAAATATTTTTGTAATAAGTTCTTTCTGTTTATGCACAAAGCTGTCACTTAAATTCAAAAGGCCTGGGACAAAATGTTCATGGGTGGGCGCCCCATGAGGTGGTTCCTGAAAAATCTGCAGATTATAAATTTCCGACACAAGGCATACTGTACTTCTTATCTGATCTATCTGTAAAAGAATATTTTTCAAAGTTCTAACTAAAACAAAGTTTCCTAAAGTACATTTGACAAGAAATACTGTTTTAGTCTTTCTACTTCAAAATATCATGTTTAATTTAATAAATTGCTGTTTCTTTGTAATTTATTGTGAAGTGAAAATTGTTTGTACATCAAATTTTTTTTTTTTTTCAGTTTATAGCATGACTTGGCAAAACGACATCAATCTCATACCATTTTTACAAAATTGAGTCCCATTTTCATAATCTTTCCTAGGGGCCCAAAAAAACCCACCAAGACAGCCATAGTCTGCACCATATAACATCTTACTGGGAACCACACATATTCAGGACAACATTCTTGGTCAACCCTCCCTGACGACAGCCCAGTTTATGCATGGACACAAACTAAAGTGCTAACGGACTACAACCAGATGTAAAGTCAGGAAATAAGCAATAGTAACAATTAAGCAACAACACAAGAACAGCTAAACATATTCTACAAATAATACTGAAAATTACTTCACAACGAAAAAAACACACACCCAAAATCACAATTAATTTCTGGATCTAAACCACATCAAGTACGTTGGCCTCACAGTTCACTCAACGCGCCACCTAGCGGCCGTCAGCTTGACATTACAAGCGAAGATTCCACTACGAGACTCCGTGCTGTTGTTGGCATTGCAGTGGCGTCCTGACAGGGAGGTATTTGATATCGATACGGAGGTGTGAGGAAAATCTGCACCTCTGTATTTGTGATATCCGCTCTTATTTTGCTATAACACCACTCACACAAAATAAAAGCAAAAACCTCTAACTCACACCGAGGTACTTTCGCATCAAAAAGTCTTTCACAGTCACACTACAGACGACAGTATTTGCATCACAAATGCGAGTCCCTGGCAAGGTCCCAAGTATTGCTCTTAGGACTGAGAAATTGTACTTCGTTGCGACTCGATTAATATGCTGACTGCCAGACCTTAACTTCTGAACATCACAGATGCTCCTGAGGGAAAAGCGCTGAATATTAAAACATCACAGGCAGTGAGAGAAACTTTCAGATATTAATGCTGACCACACTGTTCGACAATATTTGAAAGTGCATAGCGCCTGAATATATTTATTAATGTTATATTAAATTAAAAAAGGTTTCGTTCATTTTTTTTATTTCATATTTCTCTTTCCCTTATATATATATATATATATATAGTCATAGCCCCCCTGCGGTGCAAGTGCGATTGTGGCACTCACCAGGGACAGTATGCTCCAACACAGAGCAAAGCAAGGCTCCTAGCATCTGGACATCAAACACAGCACAGTGCGGACTGGTAGCATATGACCTTCTTATTATGGCTGCCCTTCGCTGTGCAGACTCTTGAGGGTGACTATGACAAGATTACGCAAGGATCTGGGCTGGATATGATTGCTTATGAGCAGGCAAGATGAAAAGTCTAATAAAGAATACATTTATAATATATTAAAAGACTATTTTCTTGCAGAGTTTCATTATATGCTTGGCAAAAAATATCCTGTTCATAAAATATTTTTGTAATAAGTTCTTTCTGTTTATGCACAAAGCTGTCACTTAAATTCAAAAGGCCTGGGACAAAATGTTCATGGGTGGGCGCCCCATGAGGTGGTTCCTGAAAAATCTGCAGATTATAAATTTCCGACACAAGGCATACTGTACTTCTTATCTGATCTATCTGTAAAAGAATATTTTTCAAAGTTCTAACTAAAACAAAGATTCCTAAAGTACATTTGACAAGAAATACTGTTTTAGTCTTTCTACTTCAAAATATCATGTTTAATTTAATAAATTGCTGTTTCTTTGTAATTTATTGTGAAGTGAAAATTGTTTGTACATCAAATTTTTTTTTTTTCAGTTTATAGCATGACTTGGCAAAACGACATCAATCTCATACCATTTTTACAAAATTGAGTCCCATTTTCATAATCTTTCCTAGGGGCCCAAAAAAACCCACCAAGACAGCCATAGTCTGCACCATATAACATCTTACTGGGAACCACACATATTCAGGACAACATTCTTGGTCAACCCTCCCTGACGACAGCCCAGTTTATGCATGGACACAAACTAAAGTGCTAACGGACTACAACCAGATGTAAAGTCAGGAAATAAGCAATAGTAACAATTAAGCAACAACACAAGAACAGCTAAACATATTCTACAAATAATACTGAAAATTACTTCACAACGAAAAAAACACACACCCAAAATCACAATTAATTTCTGGATCTAAACCACATCAAGTACGTTGGCCTCACAGTTCACTCAACGCGCCACCTAGCGGCCGTCAGCTTGACATTACAAGCGAAGATTCCACTACGAGACTCCGTGCTGTTGTTGGCATTGCAGTGGCGTCCTGACAGGGAGGTATTTGATATCGATACGGAGGTGTGAGGAAAATCTGCACCTCTGTACTTGTGATATCCGCTCTTATTTTGCTATAACACCACTCACACAAAATAAAAGCAAAAACCTCTAACTCACACCGAGGTACTTTCGCATCAAAAAGTCTTTCACAGTCACACTACAGACGACAGTATTTGCATCACAAATGCGAGTCCCTGGCAAGGTCCCAAGTATTGCTCTTAGGACTGAGAAATTGTACTTCGTTGCGACTCGATTAATATGCTGACTGCCAGACCTTAACTTCTGAACATCACAGATGCTCCTGAGGGAAAAGCGCTGAATATTAAAACATCACAGGCAGTGAGAGAAACTTTCAGATATTAATGCTGACCACACTGTTCGACAATATTTGAAAGTGCATAACGCCTGAATATATTTATTAATGTTATATTAAATTAAAAAAGGTTACGTTCATTTT
>NW_015505508.1:466116-481015 GCF_001515645.1 Sinocyclocheilus grahami
TATTTCTCTTTCTCTTATATATATATATATATATATATATATATATATATATATATATTCCCTTATGCTATACTTTAATGCAAGTATGTTAAATTAAAGTAAGAAAAATCTGAAGTAGCCTACATAAAAACAATAACAAATAATGTCACAATAGTATTGCCATTGCTCAACTTTTAGATTGTAAAAACTATAATATGATTGTGTAGCTTCCTAATGTGTCAACGTGCACCTCAAATAGCCTACACTCAGTCCGTACGGTATTGCACCTCAGCAAATACTGCATAAATCAGACTCACCTTTTCCTCCTGTTCCTTCGCGTTTATAAATTGTGAATGTTCTTGTGAAAATGGAGAGGGATTCCGTCACGTCGCAGCCGCTCTAGACGCGCTCTTCCCGAATGAGTGAAGGAAACATATTCAGGAGCATCCCTGCACTACAGGCGTCTTTCCCTCCGTTCCGCTCAATCACTGCGCTGCTCGCTCACACTCCGCGCGTCTACAATAAGCCCTATTGAGAAGCCACAGCTGCAGCGAACCTCAGCCAGAGGAGAGCACTGTGGAGAGACTCACAAAGGGACCACAACACTGTCGGCCATCCGTGAAGCATGCCTCGGGAACCTCAGTCCCAACAAACTCTGAGAAAACAGTGGTTACGCGCTACTTATTGTCTCTAATTAAAGTGGCTGACAAAATGGACAAGTCTCTGTTAGTGTGCTACAGGAGCATCGCTCATCAGGGAAACGTTGCACTGAGGGGAGGTGCTGATGTCAGTCAGCGTATCCAAGGTGCCGTGGCAATTGTAGGATTCTAGGGGGGGCACCGAGGGGCCAAAGTGTGCAGAGAGGGACCAAATTAAAACATCGTCAAGATGATTCTGCGTTCCTGAGATGTGGGTTCAAGAACTTACTTTTTTTTCAAGCTATTTAAGAAAGGCAAGTTGACAAACCTAAACTTTATCTAAAATTTGAAACAATGAAAAATATTTTAGTTCTCGTCACCTGTCCAATCACAAAGGTTTAAGATAAAGTATTATTACCATAAAATGTATTCATTGAATTAAAGTATTATTACCATGAAATGAATATATTGGATTAAATCATTTCATTTCACTAAATCATTTCAAACAAGACTCCAAGTGTGTGTGTGTTTGTACAGAGTACATATTATTTTACAGTACAGTACATATTAATTAGCCTTTTAAAAAGGTACTGCCCCAGTGACAGCTTTTGTACTTTTATTTCATGTGATATGCAAGTGTGATTGCGTATGTGAATATGTATATATCTATACCTACCAGAGTCGATCCTCCCTATACGCAAAATAGGCAAGCTGCGTAGGGCCCCCGAAACACCAGGGGGTCCCCTCGCTCTCAAAGATGATTTAATTTTAGTTTAGTTTTTGAATTTGGCCAGCGGTTATGAAACATGAATGATAATTTATTTTAATGTGGTGCGCTGTCGCCCTTTCTACATAAACATCAGTTAAATCATGTAATGTGAATGTCGTACAGTCTTGCTCAAGATTGAAATAACTAGTTGAAAGCGTACCGAGCCACGGAAGAGACACTGTTTCTCAAGCGCTTTCCGCGAGCGCGATTCGAGACGGAGTGAAACACGGACAAATGCATTTCATTCATTCGTTCATAACCACTCATACCCCACTCCACCGCCCCCGCCGACACAGTTTTGCGTAGGGCCCCCATAAGTCTAGGATCAGCACTGATACCTACCATATACCTAGAAAAAGTCCTGTGCCTACTACTTTGGTTTTCTCTACAGCTCACTCGTTTTTGACTATTACATGGTGCTTTGGAAGCATTTCTGAAACCATTTTCCATAAGCGTTGCCTTTATACACAAAACACTGCCTGATAATTGAATGACTGGACAGCCAGGTAACTGCCTTCAGTTTCGGATGCAGCACTGGGATGTTTCACTGTTTTTATCAGTCCGCTTGTCAGTGTTCAATGTGTGCGGTGCTGAGAGGAAGCAGATTTGCCTGGAGTGAAGAGCCGTTTTTTTTTTTTATCGGAGCACTGGCGTTTTATCCCTTGCAATGGAAGCAGAGCTGTATATTTTATTCCTGTAGCGAGGAGGAGCGGGTTGTTAAAATTCAAATCTTTTGCAGTTTTCTGTTGCCTCATGATCGCTCGGACTGGGGTTTCTCTTACCGGTGAGTATGGAGCATGACTGGAAAACATGGAGTGAATCAGGGGCAAAGGGCACTTCGAGCAGAGAGGGGCTCTCCACTCATATACAGTGGGTATTGTAAAGAATCACCCCCTGTAAAATAAATGATGTTAAATTAACAAGGTTCGGAAGGAGCATGATTAGATAATAAACCAATTTGGCACAGGTGGAACTCGCCAATACGTATCACTAGCACAATTCATATATAGGTCTATATACAGCCAACTTACCTCTGTCCCACGACAGTTTTCCGGCATCCCTCCTCCACCCCAACTCCTCTCTATTAAACTATTCTCATCCCATACTAGGGATTGGGGGAGTTCTCTGGGTTAGGGCTATATTCCGAGCCCTCCCTCAGGACAGCACGCCAAAAATGCTTACTATTTACTCAATCCAATTATATGTACGTGCAAACTCGTGAATTACATTTTGTTGCTTTGCAGCCTGAAAAGAAGATGGACACAGTTTTTGTTTTATCCAGCTGTATATACTCATTGCATCTTATAACATCCAAGTGAAAGATATAAAACCAACATGTCAGGAAAAAAGGAACACCCCCTTAATTATGTCAGTATTTGGTTGAACCACCTTTTGCTTTAATTATAGTCTTTAGTCTGTTGGGATCTGTCTCTGTTACTAACTTTGCACATCTAGACTTTGCAATATTTGCCCACTCTTTGCAGAACTGCTCAAGTTCAGTTAAATTTGATGGTGACCGTTTGGACTGCAGTCTTCAATTCATTCCACAGATTTTCAATGGGGTTTAAGTCTGGGCTCCGACTAGGCATATTGTTTGGTGTTGAGGCCAAATAATTTAGTTTTAGTCTCATCTGCCTCAGAATCTTCAAGGTGCGTTTTGGCAATGCTAGTCATGACTGCATGTGGCCTTTCTTGAGGAGTGTCTTTTTTCTTGCAACCCTCCCATACAAGCCACATTTGTGCAGAATTTGTGATGTTGTCCATGTACACAAATGACCACTCTGTCATAAATTCCAGCAGCTGCTTCAGAGTTGCTGTAGGCCTCTTGGTAACCTCTCTGGCCAGTTACCTCCTGGCTCTTTCATCCAGTTTGGAGCAACGTCCTGATCCAGGGAGGGTTTGTGCTGTACCAAATACCTTCCAATAATTCCACTTCTTAATAATAGACTGTGCTTCTTGGCATTGATAAAGCCTTTGAAATGTTTTTGTATCCATCTCCTGACTTGTGCCTATCCACAACTTTACCCCGGAGATCTTTTGGCAGTGCCTTGCCACCCATCGTTAATTGTTTGCTTCAGTTGCACTACCAAGGCCTGAAACACTCCAGGAAAGCTTTTTTCATGCTGAGATAATCAAAATGACCACAGCTGATCACAGTTGAAAGTCAAATGGCTTTGTGTGCCATTGAGAAGGTGATTAGCTACACCTGATTGAGTTGACAAGTCATTTTTAGGAGGGGGTGATCCTTTTTCCTTTAAACTTTTTTCATTTATTTATTTTCTGACATGTTGGTGTTATATCTTTCACTTGGATGTTATAAGTTGCACTGAGTAAATACAGCTGGATAAAACCAAAACTGTGCCGGTCTTCACTTCAAATATGAATTCTGCACAAGAATTACTGTATATTTTCAAGTACAAGATATAATCCAGGGGCTGGAACCATAATAAAATGTATCTGCTCTGTAAGAAAAACATTTGCACATGAGCTGCAGTGTGTATCATAAGAAATATATGCAAATATTTTGTTTGTGGCGTGTGCATCTGCACCCTCACCACTAGCCAGGGTGTATTTGCATGCTCTGTCATGGATCATGGATCAAAAAACTTCAAGCATGCAAGCATGATTTTTATTTTGACGTATTGGATATTACAGGCATAGATTATTACTTGACATTTAATGATACATTAAGTATGGAAGTATGGAATTGGCATGGTTGAATGAAAAGTTACATAAATGCTTAAGTTTACTGTATCTCTTTCTTTCCACCCTCTCTTTGTAAAGAAGGATTTACTGCACTCATTGTAACATTTGAAAATGTTATCTTCCTTCGAATGTAATAGCCTGCCAGGTTTTTTTTCTGACATTGAAAAAGAAAAGAATCAAGTTTGTTTGTTTGTTTGTTTTAAAGTGTGCTTGTGTCTTTCATCCTTTCCAGTATAAGTCACATAGCTGTAAGGCTCTTCTGGCTCAATCCCTCTGTGACCTAAAACAAACAATAGAAACTTTATATTGAAGAGAGTCCTCTAATCCAGCCATGAGCATTACTTTATGAAAAAGTTAATTAACTGTTGCTGGCTTATGTCACCGTCAATAGACCTATGCTTTCAACAACAGTGCTGAGCCAGTCAAAACTACACAAATGCAACAACTCCTCAATTACATTGGGACACTCTGCGTTGTCACATTGCCCTGGATTAACCAACATGGGCGACAGCTAGAGCCCTGAGCTTCACTGAGCTACTCTGAGTCCAATAATCTTCAAGGTGCGTTTTGGCAATGCTAGTCATGACTGCATGTGGCCTTTCTTGAGGAGTGTCTTTTTTCTTGCAACCCTCCCATACAAGCCACATTTGTGCAGAATTTGTGATGTTGTCCATGTACACAAATGACCACTCTGTCATAAATTCCAGCAGCTGCTTCAGAGTTGCTGTAGGCCTCTTGGTAACCTCTCTGGCCAGTTACCTCCTGGCTCTTTCATCCAGTTTGGAGCAACGTCCTGATCCAGGGAGGGTTTGTGCTGTACCAAATACCTTCCAATAATTCCACTTCTTAATAATAGACTGTGCTTCTTGGCATTGATAAAGCCTTTGAAATGTTTTTGTATCCATCTCCTGACTTGTGCCTATCCACAACTTTACCCCGGAGATCTTTTGGCAGTGCCTTGCCACCCATCGTTAATTGTTTGCTTCAGTTGCACTACCAAGGCCTGAAACACTCCAGGAAAGCTTTTTTCATGCTGAGATAATCAAAATGACCACAGCTGATCACAGTTGAAAGTCAAATGGCTTTGTGTGCCATTGAGAAGGTGATTAGCTACACCTGATTGAGTTGACAAGTCATTTTTAGGAGGGGGTGATCCTTTTTCCTTTAAACTTTTTTCATTTATTTATTTTCTGACATGTTGGTGTTATATCTTTCACTTGGATGTTATAAGTTGCACTGAGTAAATACAGCTGGATAAAACCAAAACTGTGCCGGTCTTCACTTCAAATATGAATTCTGCACAAGAATTACTGTATATTTTCAAGTACAAGATATAATCCAGGGGCTGGAACCATAATAAAATGTATCTGCTCTGTAAGAAAAACATTTGCACATGAGCTGCAGTGTGTATCATAAGAAATATATGCAAATATTTTGTTTGTGGCGTGTGCATCTGCACCCTCACCACTAGCCAGGGTGTATTTGCATGCTCTGTCATGGATCATGGATCAAAAAACTTCAAGCATGATTTTTGTTCTTTTATTTTGACGTATTGGATATTACAGGCATAGATTATTACTTGACATTTAATGATACATTAAGTATGGAGATGGATTATTGGCATGGTTGAATGAAAAGTTACATAAATGCTTAAGTTTACTGTATCTCTTTCTTTCCACCCTCTCTTTGTAAAGAAGGATTTACTGCACTCATTGTAACATTTGAAAATGTTATCTTCCTTCAAATGTAATAGCCTGCCAGGTTTTTTTTCTGACATTGAAAAAGAAAAGAATCAAGTTTGTTTGTTTGTTTGTTTTAAAGTGTGCTTGTGTCTTTCATCCTTTCCAGTATAAGTCACATAGCTGTAAGGCTCTTCTGGCTCAATCCCTCTGTGACCTAAAACAAACAATAGAAACTTTATATTGAAGAGAGTCCTCTAATCCAGCCATGAGCATTACTTTATGAAAAAGTTAATTAACTGTTGCTGTCTTATGTCACCGTCAATAGACCTATGCTTTCAACAACAGTGCTGAGCCAGTCAAAACTACACAAATGCAACAACTCCTCAATTACAGTGGGACTCTCTGTGGTGTCACATTGCCCTGGATTAACCAACATGGGCGACAGCTAGAGCCCTGAGCTTCACTGAGCTACTCTGAGTCCAATGTTCTTGCATTTAATCCCACAGTTGAGAAGCGCTGAGGCAGGGGAAGAGTTTTTTTTTTTAAGTAGTGCATAGTAGACCAGATCTCTAGTTCGTAAGTGAGGGTGCAGCCGAGCAAGTTTAAAACCAAGAGAGGCAGAATCTCTAGACAAGGTTTAATTTTTTCTGCTGTACAGTTGTGGCAATGTGTGACACTCACAGAAAGAACCACAGTTTGCCCTTGATACTAAAGGACATTGTCAGTGTGTGGGGGAGTTTGTGATCCAAGTAAGTGTCAGCCTTGTGATAATGCATTTGCTTTAAGCGCACAATTTAACAAGTAGAGCCAACGAGCGCACAGAGCACTGTAAGACTGCACAGAAGCTAAGAAAACATTTTTAGGGGTTGCCTAAAAGGTGAAGTGGTGTTCTGGAGAACACTATTCATACTCCAAAGGCACACACTTGCCTTTCTGTCATCTTGAGCAATCTATAAAAGGTACAAAGAAAGCATCCACATAAGCTGACATACATATTTAGAAGAAGATAATTGTTTGTGGTGATAAAATTCAAATTCATCAAAGACAGTGCTAACAGAAAAAATAAAAATTTAACAAACTGTCAAAGTCACTCTATTCACTTCTTTGTGAAGCGAAAAGGCATGGACATTCACACGCTTTAATGCAAGAGACAACACACAAACAGAATCCATATGTGGTATAAGTAAATGCAAATTATAGAAATGTACCATTATAACTAATTGTAAAGTTGTTTTAAAAGAATGATGCACGGTACAGTTAGTATAAATGGTAACACTTTACAATAAGGCTAATTAGTTAACTACATTAGTTAACATGAACTAATAATGAACTGCACTTATACAGCGTTTATTACTCTTTGTTAATGTTAATTTCAACATTTACTAATACATTATTCAAATCTTGTTAGCATTAGTTAATGCACTGTGAACTAACATGAACATCTGTATTTTTATTAACTAACATTAGCGTAGATTAGTAAATACAGTAACAAATGTATTGCTCATGGTTAGTTCATGTTAGTTAATATATTAACTAATGTTTAACTAATGAACCTTATTGTAAAGTGTTACCGTATAAATGTATGTTAAACATTTCCATTTTGTAAGTCATTTGTATTTCATATTCACTTTTATTTCACATTTACTACATGTTCCTTGTGCTCGATATCAACATCTGAAATATCTGGAATACTAGTTACAGACATAAAATGATGACCTAAAAGCTTCATCACAGTCTCCCCATTGGTTGACCACATCTGGGTTTTACAACTCTAAAGCCAACCAGGAAAGTCAAAAAGCTGGGTGTATTCTTCAAAGATCTATTTAATTTTGCTGCTCACATCTCGACAATCATCCATTTCTATTTTATAGCATTAACACTGGTGCTTCACGGCTGGCATGCTGAAACAGCACCCTCTTACCTGAACTTACCTGAACCTCTTACCTGTCACTTTCCAGAATTTCCACTCTCTTGTTAGAACAAGTTTTAATAAAGTTTAGTTTAAATAAATTCTTTCTTGTTCTCGGCTATATTTGAATGTCTGCTCCAGATTCTGCACTTAAAACTTGCCATTTGTGGCACAGAGAGAATTTTTGTCAGTTTTATCATAAATCACTTGTAATGTTTCTTAATGTTCTTCATTTGGATAAAATGATCTACTAAATGACTAAATGTATGCATAAATGTACACTACTTTTCAAAATATTTTTTGGGGATGAGTCTTCAGTGTCACATTATCATTCAGAAATTTGTATTATCAATGATGAAAACAATTGCTTAATTTTTTTCTGAAAAAAAATTATCCTTTTTTCAGGATTGTTTGATAATCGCATTTATTTGAAATGGAAATCTTTTAACAATATAAATGTATTTACTATAAATTTTGATCAGTTTAATGTGCTCTTGCTAAAATAAAGGTATTCATTTTTTAAAATCATACCGACCCCAATGCTATGAGACATGTTCTGTCAAATGTTGTCCCTAGTGTGATTAAGTTTATAGGATCCATTGTTTCGATTTATTTCAAAGTCTTGTTCAGAGCAAAAATTCACTCCAGATGAGTGAATAAACATTTTGCTTTGTTTAGCAATGATGAAATATTGCTAAACCCAGTTCAGACTGTTTGATGAAACTGAATAATGATTACTAATGATTGGATGGATGGGTGGATAGAAAGATCGATGGTTGGATGGAAGAATGCATGGATGGATGGATGGGTATGGTGGGTAGATTTGTCTCCTCTAATGGACGTGCAGGGCATGACACCTTGGTCATGTTGGCATCTGTCTGATGATTGATTAGTCTTCTAGAAGATCGTCTCTGCACTCATAGCAATGAGTGTCGTTCATCCAGAAATGAATATTCTGTCATCATGTACTCCCTCGTGGCATTCCAAAACTATATGACTCTCTTTCTTCTATGGGACACAAAATAAGTTATCTTGAAAGTCACTAATCGGACATAAAAACATTTAAGCATTTCCCGAAAAATCTTCTTTTGTGTTCCACAGAAGTCAGTCATGCATATTTGTAATGACATGAGAGTGCGACAATTTTCATTTGGGAGAACTGTGCCTTTAAAGCATGTAAAGCCTGATATCTCGAGAGTTTGGTTGATGGCATTAAAAAAATAACTGACATATCTACAACTAAAGCTTCAGCCTTGAGCTGTTATAGATAATGACAAATGTAGAACAGAAAGTATTGCTACTGCAAGATATCGAGGGTTAAAACTGTGTGTTAAAAATGCCATAATTTAATTTAAACCAGTTTAACAACGCATCTTCTACGCCAGCGTCAAGTGCTTTTGTTCTAGCTTCACTCATCTCAGTTTAAGTCCACTTATGTTTGGCTTGTGCCCACCACTAGAGCACCACATCAGAAGCATACGGCACCATGGAAACCCTGTGTCTCCGAGGTTAAGCAACAGAGTGAAAATAATGCTTCTTTTGTATCAGTGAGGTTACTGCAGTTCCCTTGCTGGGCTACTTCGAGCTTCCTGATATGAGGCTCATATTAGTCCATGGAGGGAGCTTGCACTGGGACAATGAGAATCCATTGAGAGGCAGCCCAGTATTTCAGAACAGGTAATGGGTGTAACGATGTCTGCCATGTCAATCAATTATCTCTTTTCTTCAAGTCCTGCTCACAGGCAGCATAAATTACCCACAGTCTTGACTGATAATAGGGAGACAGAGCTTATGTATTCCTGGAAGAACACATTTCGACCACACGTATGCTCTATTGTGCTCGGTTTTCACGCTCACTACTCTACCAGGATCATGATAATATGATTAAAATTATATGGTTCATATTGGCAAAAACGATTAACCTTGGTGCAGATGTTTCATTCATTCGCCCGATGTTGTATGTTCTCACATACAGCCTGTGGGCCCATATGGTTCTTATTACGGATGGTAGTCACACAACAACACATAAAAATAAAAAAAACAGAATAAGTACCACAATGTTGTCACAGGTTTATCAAAACAACATTTTCATGAGACTGAGACTAAAAACAGCTTCTTCACTAGCATTCCACATCAACAGCACCAAACACCAAATGTTACAAATTTAAAAGTGTGAAAATATTTAAAAGATTGTGTTTATTTGTGTCAAGTAGAGAGATGAACTGGCAAAAGGAAAGTATTCCCTTCAGACCGAGACCGAGTGCATTAAACTTCATAATTAAATGACGATTTGCTTCTCCTCCATTTCCTTCAGCAGCTGGGGGAGGGGGCATTCACACGACTCTCGTCAGTGTCTGAGGAGTGAAGCGACAGGCACAATACAATAAACCCCAACCCAACTCTACTTGCTCTCAAAAGCCAGAAAATTGCATCAATCTCCTCCCATAGTTTAAAAGGAGGAGAACAAAACTGTCACTGCTCTTTTCGGTTATCTCAATGCTTTCTCTCTCGCTTCGCAGTTGCTCTGGCCTTCTTCGGAAGACTGGCCATGTCTTCAATCAATCAGGCTCTTACTGAAGGGTAGCAGATGTCACCAACACTGGGACTCCAACTTGGTGACCCGCCCCCCGAACCGCACACATCTCTCTCCTCTATTGATCAGGAGACGCACAGAGGGAGAGGGAGGATTTTAAGATGGGTGCCTTTGTGCGTCTACAGTTTCATCTCCTGCGGGGCGTATGCATGTGCACATGCTTCAGAGCTCATGCTGAAAGACTTGGGGCCCCATCTTGCTCTTATTCACACGGTTTGGCCCGTCATCATGCTTGTGAACAAATCCTCATATTTAACCACTCTCTCTGTTTCTGCACCCTTCAAACAGATACACTGTGACCAATCAGAGTGGCGCAGGCCACAAGTGAGGGTGTGAACATATTTAGCCTCCGTTTCAAAGGAGCAGCAGCCATTCAAGCCACTGTTACACGCACTTTGGGTCACTTCAACAAAGCACCATGGGATTGGATTTGATACAGTCAATATGGAGCCATGTTGTACACATAGTTTGAACCAGGCCTGTCAGGGATACAATGACGTGAGCATCTCTAAATGACAAGAAGATGACGATGGAGGAGGCTACAGAGATTACGTTGATACACCTAATTAGAGCATGAAAATCCATTTCAAGGGGAGAGTCAGAGGAAGGCCGAGATGAAAAGGAACAAGGATAGATTAGTGTAAGGCCAGAAACATGGCTAAGATGTGCGAAAGCCCCAAAGAATCCCTTTTGACTGATCTCTATTTTTTATCAGTTGTAATCCAACCCCGAACCCCCACCCAAAAAGAAAACACCAAGATAAATGGGTGTTTATCTATGTCAGGAAACCCGGCATGTCTGCTTTGCTGCTAAAGTGTCTCTCCAGAAGCCTGTCTGTCTACATCAGTAGCAAAATTATTTTGAGTAAACACTCAACACATCTGAAAAGCACTCCCAGATGTTGCCGCTGCTGTCATTGCCTTCGGGCACTTCAGAATAAGGTAAGCCATTGTATCTTAGGTGTGCCACTTTTCCAAGTGTGTTAGTTAAACATTTGGGATTAATACCTTGTGAAATTCATGACTGCATTTCCATGAAGGGTGAGAAGAGGACTTTTCCTGCCTCGTTTGTAGAGAAAGAGGAAAAATTGTGGCCAAAAAGATATACAGATTGAAAATCTGTGATTTAAAATAGAATTTAAACATGTAAAACATACCATGTAGAAGAAATATTGGTAACAGTTTTTATGACGCTCATATTTATAATACATTATAATGGTATTCTTAAGGCATTATAATGAATGCATAATGCATTATAAAAACCCTTATAATATGTTATATCATCTTATGAATATTCATAAGAACAGTTTTAATGTTTTATAATATTTACTTATTTGTAGTTATAGCTTTTAAGAATATGATGATTTATAACACACAGTGAACATCCACTTAAATTACAATGGATTACATTTCTCATAGTTATAACGTATTATAAGTCTCATATCTTGCCATCTTTCTTATGCTACTTTACTTAAAGCCATCAAAGACCACTTATCAGATATCAGATCAGATGAATGTGTAATAAGACATATTTGCTTTGAACTATTTTTTATGTAATATCAGTTTGATTATGTTGATGGTTCCCCAACAGACAGACTGACTATAAGTAACTTTGCAAGTACATCAACATTCTACCAACCCTAACCTTAACCTAAGCCTACTAATACTCTAATGAGAGTTAGTTGACATGTAGTTGCAAAGTTGCTTATAGTCAATAGACTAGGGGGACCATCAAAATAAAATGTAACAGAACATATAAACATTGCATTTTTTTCAGTTGAAATTATTAACTAGCTCACATCAAAATTAATATTAGTCTCACAGGCAACACTCAAATAACACTCCACACCTAATCACTTACAAGATGTAGTAAGATACTGTGCAGATCTTAAATAAACAATGTCAAGATAGTCCATTATAAATGTAAAAATAGATTTTATATGGTGTTCATTGTGTTATAAATAATCATAATCTTAAAACTTATAACCACAAATGCGTAAGCATTATAATGTATTATAATTGTTGTTATGATTATTTATAAGATGATATAACATATTATAAGTTATTTTATAATGCATTATGCAGTCATTAGAATGCCTTAAGAATACCCTTATAATGTGTTATAAATATGGGCTTCATAGAAAGTCTTACCATATTCATGATACTGTAATATTTCAGATTCACCAATCAAATAAGAAAATTTGTAATTAATTTTTGTCAAATTTTACATTTAATTAAATTAAACACAGACACATTTTATTTTGTGATTTCTGGATGTTTGGGCTCTGGACCTTTAGGGGTACCACAGCTTGTCAGGTACTCTAAAATATTTGTACCTTATTTAGCAAATGTTTTAACTAGTCATTTTCTTATTTATCATGTAAATGAATGTGCAAAAATAAACCTAGTGTGGAAAAAAAATTAACTGAGCATTCAAATTGTGAAAGATAATATTGTCAGAGACAGAAACGTCACTATAGAAGTTAACTTAAATTAAAAGTTATTAATCTAATATGTTTTTAATGTTTTGTAACAGTTTAGGCCTATTAAATTATTAAAAAGGCACAAATTTGACAGTGATATCGAATATTTAATTATTTCATCCCGAGAAATTGATTTTAAAATACAGAGGCATCAGTACTGGTATTGATAATACTTGCCTTCATTCATAGTACTTAGTTAAACGATGCCATTAACACATATTTAAAATACACCGTTGTTATGTTGTTTCTCCATTCATTCAGAGATTCAATGTGAAAATCTGTTGATAATTAAAATTTTTACTGTAATATCTGTAGTATGTTTAATTTTGTAATCGATTGACAGCGCATATATATATATATATATATATATATATATATAGAGAGAGAGAGAGAGAGAGAGAGAGAGAGAGAGAGAGAGAGATGTAGATATAGATAAGCTATGTTGAGTTCATGAATTCCCCCTCTTTGTCACTGAATGGCACGAGGCAGCAATCTTCTGCTTCCACTGAGTGGAATGCCATACCTATGACTGTTTATGTCAAACACATGAGCACACTAGGAAATAATGAGGCATGCAACAAAGCAGACATTGTTCATGTGATAGAAACGCTCTTGAAGGGCCAGGCTGTCCACCTCTTAATGCATAAAGCATCATTTGTCCCTGGCTTACTACTTTACAGCTCCTGCCACCCATTTGCGTGATTGTGAGCTTGATTCCTTCTAAGAACAAACCAGCGGGGAGGGAGAGAGAGAGATACTACAACCTCTGATACAGAAAACAAAGATGTATAATCTTTCACTGGTCTAAAAATAATTAGCATTTATCAAGTGAAAATGCATTCTCTCGTGGGGAGAGAAATGCAGATTGCACCACTTATCATGCATCAGCCCTCTTTTCTAATGAGTATTTATTATAAGTCAGCAGCAGTGTGTGGAGTAGCAAAATTTGGAATTTAAGAACGGGCTCCATTTCAATTCATGAGTTGGAATGTTAATGGAAGATCGCATTGGAATTTTAATTGCAGTGACATTCACTGAATTGTGATTTTAAAAGGAAATTATGCACAGTCATACAAAAGTGGAACTTAATTAGTACAAAATAGTCCATCATTAATTGCTATTTATTCCATAATACTGCATCTAGAGCAGTGCTTCTCAAACTTTTTGAATTCCAGGCCCCCAAAACAAAATATCCAAAACCCCCCATATTGACTAAGATATTGCCTCTGGTATTTCCGCTGTAATTATGACAATTAAAAGTATTTTTCTTTTAAACAGAAAAGTAGGAGTGTTGAGATATGAAAAGAATAAACAGTGATTCATTTTTTGATTTTTGATTAGAATTGTATTTTCTAATTTGTCTTAACTGCATACACATTTATCCCTTGATGTCTTGAGCTTTTAATTTTAATTAATTCAATTAAATTCAGTTCAAATGTATTTGTATAGCACTTTTTACGATACAAATTGTTGCAAAGCAACTTTACAGAAAATTAAGTTTCTACAATATTTAGTAGAAGCTTATCAGTGGTGACTGTCAGTTTATGTACATATGGCAGAAATGTACGGAAAAATAAATTAAAGATGTAATCAAACAGACGATGAACACTATTAATGCAATCAAACTTATAGCAAAATTTGGTAGTTCTGTTAACACAGTTTTGAATTTAGTCATATAACACCACAAACTGTCTTACACATTTTTTAGGCAACTTTACAAAACTTACAAAGACAAATAATATATTGATTAATATTAATGTTTGGCTCCAACTGAAAAATGTAGTCCAGTAGTGATTTATTAAGCACAATGAACTATACATAGATCATAAACAAATAGCTGTAGGTGCTATATATATTATATAAAATAATACCTCATATGTTGTATGATAACATGTTTATGGGTAAATATGGTCAAATAATTATGGGGGAAAGTAAATGTGTAATTGAAAACTACACATACTGCAATTCAATTAAGTTAACTCCATTGTCATTCTACTTCCTTAAAATTAAATTTGAATTCTGCAATGTTGTTTTGCACCCTACTGACTACTGCTTCTTTGTTGATGTTATAGAATAATGTAAGCTGTTGAAGGTCTGGTAAATGGGGGGGGGGGGGGGGGATGGGGGGGATGGGGGTTGAT